>NC_041389.1:724572755-724673201 GCF_002162155.2 Triticum dicoccoides | reverse complement strand
TCTTTGTTGCTTTATTTATTTTATTTTATTTCTACTTACAACAGAATACTTATTGTTGCTATTTTTATTTTTTTCCAGATTTTTTTGTTTTGTTTTCTGCATTATTTATTTTCTTTTGGTTTTTTGCTTTATTTTTTAATTCTTTTTGCTTTTAGGTCAGCAAAATTATAAACTTTTTGTTAGTGCCATTAGTTTTAGAAAAATTATAAACTTTCTGTTTGTGCCATTAGTTTTCAAATTTGAATAGTTAAAATTTGAATTCTTTGAAAATTCGACCTAAATTCATAGTTTTCAAATGAACTCTGAAAAAGTTGGCATAGCATGTGCATGTACAAAACGGACAATGGTATCATACTCGTCTGTTACAAAGTTGGCATTGTATCATCATAATAGTTGCGGGAGAAAGTCTTCACTTTTTCTTTGCTTGTGTCATTTCTTATTGCGCCGTAACCATGGATAATCTTCATGGTTTATCAGGATGCTTGGGTCAGCCTTGACTTTGAAGGGAGGAATTTCATGAAACTTTTCATACTCTTCAGACATTTCTGTCTTGCCCTCCACTCCCAGGATGTCCCTCTTTCCTGAAAGAACTATGTGGCGCTTTGGCTCATCGTATGATGTATTCACTTCCTTATCTTTTCTTTTTCTCGCTCTGGTAGACATGTCCTTCACATAGATAACCTGTGCCACATCATTGGCTAGGACGAACGGTTCGTCAGTGTACCCAAGATTTTTCAGATCCACTGTTATCATTCCGTACTGTGGGTCTACCTGTACCCCGCCTCCTGACAGATTGACCCATTTGCACTTAAACAAAGGGACCTTAAAATCTACTCCGTAGTCAAGTTCCCATATGTCCACTATGTAACCATAATATGTGTCCTTTCCCGTGTCGGTTGTTGCATCAAAGCGGACACCGCTGTTTTGGTTGGTGCTCTTTTGATCTTGGTCAATCATGTAAAATGTATTCCCATTTATCTCGTATCCTTTCCAAATCATTACAGTCGAAGATGGTCCCCTAGACAACAAGTACAACTCATCACAAACAGTGCTGTCACCTCTGAGACGTGTTTCCAACCAACTACTGAAAGTCCTGATGTGTTCACATGTAATCTAGCCGTCGCACTGCTCCGGGTGTTTGGAGCGCAGACTGTTCTTGTGTTCATCGACATACGGGGTCACCAAGGTAAAGTTCTGTAGAACTGTGTAGTGTGCTTGAGACCAAGAATATCCGTCCCTACATATTATTGAGTCCCTTCCAAGCGTGCCTTTTCCAGTCAGTCTCCCCTCATACCGCGATTTAGGGAGACCTATCTTCTTAAGGCCAGGAATGAAGTCAACACAAAACCCGATGACATCCTCTGTTTGATGGCCCATGGAGATGCTTCCTTCTGGCCTAGCGCGGTTACAGACATATTTCTTTAGGACTCCCATGAACCTCTGAAAGGGGAACATATTGTGTAGAAATACGGGCCCAGAATGATAATCTCGTTGACTAGATGAACTAGGACGTGCGTCATGATATTGAAGAAGGATGTTGGGAACACCAGCTCGAAACTAACAAGACATTGCACCACATCACCCCTTAGCGTTGGTATGATTTCTGGATCGATCACCTTCTGAGATATTGCATTGAGGAATGCACATAGCTTCACAATGGTAATCGGACGTTTTCCGGTAGAAGCCCCCTCAATGCAACCGAAAGCAGTTGCGTCATAATCACGTGGCAGTCATGAGACTATAGGTTCTGGAACTTTTTCTCTGGCATATTTGTTATTCCCTTTATATTCGACGAGAAGCCAGTCGGGACCTTCATACTGAGCAGGCATTCAAAGAAGATTTCTTTCTCTTCTTTCGTAAGAGCGTAGCTGGCATGACCTTCATACTGCTTCAGAGGCATGCCCTCTTTTTCGTGCAAGCGTTGCAGGTCCTCCCGTGCCTCAGGTGTATCTTTTGTCTTCCCATACACGCCCAAGAAGCCTAGCAGGTTCACGCAAAGGTTCTTCGTCACGTGTGAGGGAGTCCCGGATTAGGGGGTGTCCGGATAGCCGAACTATAGCCTTTGGCCGGACTCCTGGACTATGAAGATACAAGATTGAAGACTTCGTCCCGTGTCCGGATGGGACTTTCCTTGGCGTGGAAGGCAAGCTTGGCGATACGGATATGTAGATCTCCTACCATTGTAACCGACTCTGTGTAACCCTAACTGTCGGTGTCAAAACCGGCGGATCTCGGGTAGGGGGTCCCGAACTGTGCGTCTAGGCGGATGGTAACAGGAGACGAGGGACACAATGTTTTTACCCAGGTTCGGGCCCTCTCGATGGAGGTAAAACCCTACGTCCTGCTTGATTAATATTGATGATATGGGTAGTACAAGAGTAGATATACCACGAGATCAAGGAGGCTAAACCCTAGAAGCTAGCCTATGGTATGATTGTTGAGATGTAATGTTCGTCCTACGGACTAAGGCCCTCCGATTTATATAGACACCGGAGAGGCTAGGGTTACACAGAGTCGGTTACAATGGTAGGAGATCTACATATCCATATTGCCAAGCTTGCCTTCCACGTCAAGGAAAGTACCTTCCGGACACGAGCCGGAGTCTTCAATCTTCTATCTTCGTAGTCTGGGAGTCCGGCGGATATTGATAGTCCGGCTGTCCGGACACCCCCTAGTCCAGGACTCCCTCAGTAGCCCCTGAACCGGTCTTCAATGACGATAAGTCCGGCGTGCATAATGTTCGGCATTGCAAGGCGGGTTCCCCTCCTTGAATAATTCGGAGAAGATAATGAACACCAGGATAGTGTCCGGCTCTGCAAAAAAAATTCCACATTCCAACGTAGAGAGAATAAAATACACTTAGCTCAATCTGCTGACGTATTATGCAGCATGACATCACACCCGCAGCCAAGCCCTCGTTTGAATCGTTTTTATTATTCCGCCTCAGCACGTTTAGCGAAGCGGTTTCCTTGGCACGTCCTGTCGAAGCAGAGATCGTGTTCCCCTTATTCCGGGATTCTCATTAATACGTGCGTGGGTAACCCAGCCGTGCCATTGATGATGGCGCTTGGGAGATATGCGAGTTTTACCAGGCCGGTGAGGGACGCATAGTTTTGTCCGCCTATATATAAGGGATAAGGATTTACCTTCTCACCTACGCCTTCTTCCTCCTTTGCTCATTCACCCCTGCGAACTCAAGCTCCAACGCCCAAGCTCGCGCATCTCACCTCGACCCTTCTCCGAACATGTCCGGAGGGGGAGGCAAATGGTTGGCCTCCACCGCCAAGGAGGAGGACATCACCAAGCTGCGCGACGCCGGATACCTTTCCAGCGACATCGCGCATCGGCTGCCCGACGCGGGGCAGCTCATCCCTACCCCAGGGCCCCATGAGAGGGTCGTCTTCCTTCCCCACTTCCTCCGTTGACTGGGCTTTCCGCTCCATCCATTTGTCCGGGGGATCATGTTTTACTACGGCCTAGATTTCCACGATCTGGCGCCGAACTTCGTCCTCAACATCTCGGCGTTTATCGTCGTGTGCGAGGCTTTTCTCTGCATCCGGCCCCACTTCGGCCTGTGGCTCAAGACTTTCAATGTCAAGCCGAAGGTTGTGAAGGGGACGCAAGCGGAATGCGGAGGCGCCATGTTGGGCAAGCTGCCCAACGTCCCTTGGCTAGAAGGGACCTTCGTGGACTCCGTCAAGGGGTGGCAATCGGGGTGGTTCTACATCACCGAGCCGCGCAAGCCCACATGGGCGGCGGCCCCCGAATTTAGATCTGGAATCCCTACGCAGCTCACCTCCTGGAAAGAGAAGGGCCTGCAGTGGGGTGATCCGGTGGAGGTGACGGGACTTCGAGCCTGCATCAAGAATCTGGTGAGCAATAGGCTCCGGCTCCTCGACGTGGTCCAGGTCATGCTCCTCCGGCGGATTCTCCCATGCCAAGAACGGGCATTTAATCTGTGGGAGTTTAATCCGGAACAACACCAGACGTTAAGCGCGCTCTTCGACACAACGTTCGAAGGCGCCTGGAGGGTGCTGTTCAAGGGCGCCGAAGCCCCCGCATCCGCGACCGAACACCGCGGATTCAGCTCGCAGTCTCCGACTGACGAGGTAAGTGATTCGACCCCATTACGGGACACTTGAATTAATTAGATTGACTCTAGTGAGGTTTTTAATCTGCCTCTTCCTTTGACAGGACTGGATGGAGAAGGCCCAGCTGCTCATCAGCCCGGCTCCCATGCCAGAAGAACCAGTGGATGCCCGCTTAGCAAGGCTGCTGGTTCCGGCACCGTACGTGGTGCCAGAGAAGAAGGCCAAGAAGGTGGCCGCGGGGACTCGAAAGAGCTCCCGTAATCAGGCGTCTGACGACGATGACGAGGACTCCTCCCTCGAAGACAAGGAGGAGGAGGAGGAGTATTCTCTCCCGGAGGAGGGAGAGAGGAAGAGGAAGGCCTCCCCAACCGGGGCGGCCGAAGGGTCCAAGAGGGGGAGAACTATCCCCCCGGACAGTTTTGCCAACATCAACGTTGGCGAGGATGAGTGGCCTCCAAGGGCCCGGCGTCCGGCAGGATCGTAAGTATCCGGATTATTTATATGCCGTATATTGTATGTCATGTAGCGTCCTTCTAATGCCGCATTGTTCCTTTAGTCCGGCCGTTGACGACCTTCCCGACTCGATGAGCGGGTCGTTGGCGCCGTCGGATGTAAATTCCATCCTGACTGCCTCTACCCCACGCGCCGAGGACGACGAGGCGGAGTCCCACAGGGGGACACGCCAGGAGGAGGCTCCGGAGGCGCCGTCAGGCAGCCCCCCGGACTTTGTGCCGGACTCTACTCCGGAACCCGTAGCGGTTCCAGAGTCCGGCAAGCAGCCCCCTCGAAAGAAGGGCAGGACCGTGACGCCGGCGGCCTCCGTCCAACCGGAGGCACCGGATAACCTGCTGGAGGCGCTCAAAGGCGCCTCCATCAAGGAAGAACACCGCACTCTCATGAGTGCGGTGATTGAGAAGGTCCAGCTCGCCAAGGGCGGGCTGACCGAAGCCTGCAACAGCCTTCTAACAGGCTTTGAGGTAAGAAGTAATATAATACCGCATAGACAGTAGCCCCTGATGCTTAGTCCGGTGTTCGGAAAGAAAAGCCGGACTAAGGATCTTAACAAGATATACGCAGGGTTTCTAAAATATGTCAATATGGGTTTGCAGGCTGCGCTGTTGACCTCTGCCGCATTAACGGCGGAGGTCGAGGCGCTGAAAAAAGACCTTGAGCGGTCGGCGCAAGAGCTCGGCCATGCCAAAAGGCAGCTCAAGGAGAAAGAAGGTGAATAACACCACTGAAAATAAGTACCTTACAGAAAAGGGTTTTGGTTGCAAACAAAATTAATAAGGATAATATATGTATTGCAGGGGCCACTAAGGAGGTGGCAGCCCTGAAGGATGCCGTGTCCGTGGCCGAACGCAATGCGGCCACGGAACGGGCTGAGCGAGAAAAGCAAGTGGCGCTGGTGGCGGAAGTGCGGCAAGAGCTCCAGGCTCTCATGGGAAAACATGAGAGTTTGGAGCGTGACTCCAAGACTCGAGAGTCCGAGCTTGCCTCGGCTCTCGAAAGTGCCCAGTCCGCCAAGGCCGAGGCCCAGAAGGCCCTTCAGGAGGTAGAGGACATAAAGAAGATAGCAGCGGGTAAGGCCTTTTTCATGCAGAGCAGGCACGTTAATGTAAATTACCGGATACTTACCCGAATTCGGAGCTCTCCAGGGGTGTTTGCAGATCTGCCGCGTAGTGCGTCTGATGCCGCCGCTTTCTATCATGGCGAGGAGGGGAGCTCGACGGAGAAGGTCTTCTGGTCTCAGTATACTGAGGCCGGCCATCCGGTGCCCCCAAGCGACCAGCTGAAGCAGCTGGTCGAACTCCAAAGGTAGCTGAGAAGGCCATGAAGGGCCTCATAGTCCGGCCATGGCCTGGACAGGCCATGCCTGGCAGCTACTTTGGCCTAGTACGGCGGCTGGTGGATGCGTGCCCCAGGCTGGATGTGATCAAGCGCTCCGCCTGTATTGAAGGTGCTCGTCGGGCCCTTGCCCGCATAAAGGTGCAGTGGGGCAAACTGGATGCGGAGAAGCTTCTCACGGATCCGCCGCCGCCGGGCAAGGAGCATCGCACGCCGGAGCAATATTATAAAGTTGTCCTGAAGGGGGCCTGCGATATTGCAGATGAGTGCCCCCGAGATGTAATTTTTGAGTGAACTCGCTGTATATTTATCCTGTGCGCTGAAAACTTCGTTTATATGCGCCATGAGCAACGCTTGTTGAATTTAAAATATTATGTTCTGTGCGGCCGTTTGTAAAATCTGAGAGATGGCAAGTCGTTGGCTTCAGCCCCCGAGCTACAAAGGCTGGGGTGTTTGGTGATAAACTTGAGCACTCTTGTTCCCATTATTGGGTCCATCTAGGGAGGCGCTCAACACGACGAACAAGGCGACCGGACTTATAATGCTTGAACACTCTCACTTAGCCATAGAATTCTATAATTTTAAATTTCGGCGAAGCCCCTGGTATTCGGAAGACCGAATCCGGGGCGCTATCCACGCCTTCGTCGGACATCATCCGGAACTTCGCTCGAAGCGGCATGAGCCTTTAAGGACCCGAAAGAACCTCGCGAACAGCGACCAGTCTCTCGCCTTATCATGCCAGTCAGTTTTAGCTTTCTCCACTGAGGCGTTAACCCGGCTCAACCGGGGCGCAATCGCAGTGGTTCTCCCAGTGCTACCTTAGCCGACGGAACGGAACGTAAGGTACCAAAACATGGGAGCCGGGCAAACCCAACTATTGACCCAAGACATGATTCGGAGCTGATTCATATAATGCTATAAGTTCGGGGTGCCGCACTTGTGAAAGTGTTCGGACTTAATCACACCATAATATGGGGAACAGAAGCCCCTGGTGTATTCGGCCGTACCAAAGTATACGGGTGCAAGATGTCATATAATGAACATATGTAAAAGATAACGCAATTGCAATGAAAAGGTAATGTACTTGCAAGAAGGAAGTTTTGCGTTGTTTATGAAGGAAGGTCTGCTAATAAAGCGGACTGATACAAATAGTGCGGTAAGGAAGGGATTCGGACTAAATTAACGTGTCCCCCTCCAGGGATAAGCTGCAGACTTGGTGTATGTAATCGAATTTAATGCTCGTAATGGAGACCACCTGAGTGTTCGTCGCAGCCTTCTTTAATCCCTGACTGTTGCATCGTGAGTTCGGCAAGTTCGCCATCGGACAGGGCTTCTGGTTAATGGAGTCCTGTGTGTGCAAAAGAAGAAAAGATAAAAAACAAAGCCAAGGGGGGCGATCGCATGAGCCCCTTGTGTGGTCGAACCGCACTCTTTGGTCCTTGTGGTTAAGCCCCTCCCCTGCGCCCATGGTATCTCCAAAGCGTAATGATGTACGCGGAGTGTTATTCTAGTGATCATGTGCGGGCGGGGGTTGGGGCCGCATTGCTACGCGTGCTCTGATCGCGCCAGGTGGTCTTGGTTGGTGTTGCTCCGGGCGCGCTTTAATGTATCCGGCTTTTTAATTGCCGGACTAGAGAATTGCCGTAGAAGGCTGCTCTGTACTTCTGCCGCGAGAGCCGCTGTATGTTCCTCCGTTCGGAGGGAGCGTTCCGTATTCCCATTGACCGTAATGACTCCACGAGGGCCTGGCATCTTGAGTTTTAGGTATGCATAATGCGGCACCGCATTGAATTTGGCAAACGCGGTTCGTCCGAGCAGGGCATGATAGCCGCTACGGAACGGGACTATATCGAAGATTAACTCTTCACTTTGGAAATTATCCGGGGATCCGAAGACCACTTCCAGTGTGACCGAGCTTGTACAGTTGGCTTCCACTCCTGGGATAACACCTTTAAAGGTTGTTTTAGTAGGTTTAATCCTAGATGGGTCTATGCCCATTTTGCGCACTGTGTCCTGATAAAGCAGGTTCAGGCTGCTGCCGCCGTCCATCAGGACTCTTGTGAGGTGAAATCCATCGACGATTGGGTCTAAGACCAATGCGGCGAATCCGCCATGGCGTATGCTGGTCGGATGGTCTCGTCGATCGAAAGTGATCGGACAGGAGGACCATGGATTGAACTTCGGGGCGACTGGCTCCATCGCATAGACGTCTCGTAGTGCGCGCTTCCTCTCCCTCTTGGGTATATGGGTTGCGTAAATCATATTCACCGTCCACACTTGTGGGGGGAAACCCTTCTGTCCTCTATTGTTCGGCGGCCGGGTCTCTTCCTCGTCGTCGCTATTTAGCCCCTTATCATTGTGTTCGGCGATTATCTTGCCGGCCTGCTTGAACACCCAACAATCTCTGTTGGTGTGATTAGCTGGCTTTTCGGGGGTGCCATGTATCTGGCATGAGCGGTCGAGTATTCGGTCCAGATTGGACGGACCCGGAGTTGTTCTTTTAAATGGCTTCTTCCGTTGACCGGGTTTTGAGCCTCGGAATCCGGCATTGACTGCCGTATCCTCTTTGTCGTCGCCGTTAATGCGGCGTTTGTTTTTGATTCGACGTGACCTGCCGTGGTTGTCCTTAGTGTCCGGACTGCCAGAATTTTTGCGGAGATTGTTGCTGCAGGCTAGCCAGCTGTCCTCTCCCGCACAGAAGCGGGTCATTAGCGATGTGAGGGCTGCCATGGATTTCGGCTTCTCCTGCCCCAGGTGCCGGGCTAGCCATTCGTCCCGGATGTTATGTTTGAAGGCTGCAAGGGCCTCCGCATCCGGACAGTCGACGATTTGATTTTTCTTCGTCAAGAACCGTGTCCAGAATTGTCTGGCCGATTCGTCTGGCTGCTGAATAATGTGGCTTAGGTCATCGGCGTCTAGTGGTCGCACATATGTACCTTGGAAGTTATCAAGGAATGCGGCCTCCAGGTCTTCCCAACACCCAATTGACTCTGCTGGCAGGCTGTTAAGCCAATGCCGAGCTGGTCCTTTAAGCTTGAGTGGGAGATATTTGATGGCGTGGAGATCGTCGCCGCGGGCCATATGGATGTGGAGAAGATAATCTTCGATCCACATTGCGGGGTCTGTTGTACCATCGTAAGATTCGATATTTACGGGTTTGAACCCTTCGGGGATCTGATGATCCATTACTTCGTCAGTGAAGCATAACGGGTGTGCGGCGCCCCTATATTGAGCAATATCGCGACGCAGCTCAAGGGAGCGCTGTCTGCTATGTTCGGCCCGGCCGGCGTTATGTCCGGCGCGACGGTATTCGTCGTGGGTCATGGGGCGCCCACGTGATCCATAGATGGATCTGGATTGTCTTGCTTTGTCCTCCAATATGTCTCGCAAGTCCGGCGCGTTCCCTTTTGGCTTCGTACTCTTGGATCGATGTCGGGGTACGGTTTTGGCTGGGGGCCTGAATGCCTCTCTGTCGCGACCACGGGGTGGTCGGTCAGCCATGTCTTGCGCTGGTGATGAAGGCATGCATGCTTCCCCCTCTAATCGGGGGAGCAGCTTGCGTCTTGGGTAGCTTTTGGAGGGGAGTTCGAGTTTATACTCTTCGGCCGCGAGGACCTCAGTCCATCGATCGGCTAGCAGATCTTGATCAGCTTGGAGCTGTCACTGCTTTTTCTTTAGGCTATTTGTCGTAGCTATGAGCCTGCGCCTAAAGCGCTCTTGTTTGACGGGATCCTCGGGTATGACGAATTCGTCATCATTGAGGCGTGCTTCGTCTTCGGAGGGAGGCATATAGTTATCATCCTCAACCCCTTCGCCTGCCGCCCTGTCGTGAGGGCTTGCTTCTGCGTCCTCCTGCACTGAGTCTTGCAGGAGGGGATCGTCTTCGGCACTCTCCGGAGTGTTATTGTCTCCCGTGCCGGAATCTCCATTCTTGTTGTGGCGGGATTTAGAGCGGCGCCGCTGACGCCGGCGTTTGAGTTGCTTCTTTAGAGAATCTTCCTCCGGTGCTTTTTCGCCATCCCCTTCTTTTGGGGTATCCACCATGTAGACGTCGTACGACGAGGTGGCCTTCCAGTGCCCTGTGGGCGCTGGGTCCTGTTCGTCTCCGGCATCGTCGTCCATAGCGTCGATGTCATCAGAGTCGTAGTCTAGCATGTCGGTTAAATCCTCGACAGTGGCTATAAAGTGGGTGGTGGGTGGGCTCTGAATTTCTTCGTCGTCCGAACTCCAACCGCCCTGTCCATAGTCCGGCAGGGTTCTCCTGATAGCGAGAGATGCTTCAGAGAATTCAGGATATCGCCAAAAGGCGAGTGCTGGAAGATGTCCGCGGCGGTGAATTCCATAACCGGCGCCCAATCCGGTTTAATTGGCAGGGGCGCGGGAGGCTCGGAGTCCGGCAAGGAGTCCGGCGCCTCGGGATCACGAGTTTCGCAGGGGACAAGATTGGTATTCGGCTCCATCGCCGTGGATGTTGAAGCCCCCGAGGCGGCGTCTATCCACCGACCCTCGACATGGGCAATCGGCTCCGGGCTAGTGGCCGGAGCGGATCCGAGTGCGGCCTCCAAAGCACTGTCCGGCGGCAGAGCTAGATCATGCCCATCGTCACAGTGCGGCACGCTTGGCTGTGGCTCGGGTCCGTCGAAGATCAAGTCTCTGCGGTCATCGGCCGTGAAGTTCAAGCTTCTGAATCTGACCTGACGGCCAGGGGCGTAGCTTTCGATCTCTCCAGATGGCCAAGAGAATTGGCCCGCAGTGAAAAGCCGCCGAATATGAAGATCTGTCCGGGGAGAAAAGTCTCACCCTGGACAGCGTTGATGGTTGAAGATGCCATCGAGCCTATCGGTGACGACACAGAGGAACTCTCAATGAAAGCACCAATGTCGGTGTCAAAGCCGGCGGATCTCGGGTAGGGGGTCCCGAACTGTGCGTCTAGGCGGATGGTAACAGGAGACGAGGGACACAATGTTTTTACCCAGGTTCGGGCCCTCTCGATGGAGGTAAAACCCTATGTCCTGCTTGATTAATATTGATGATATGGGTAGTACAAGAGTAGATCTACCACGAGATCAAGGAGGCTAAACCCTAGAAGCTAGCCTATGGTATGATTGTTGAGATGTAATATTCGTCCTACGGACTAAGGCCCTCCGGTTTATATAGACACCGGAGAGGCTAGGGTTACACAGAGTCGGTTACAATGGTAGGAGATCTACATATCCGTATTGCCAAGCTTGCCTTCCACGCCAAGGAAAGTACCTTCCGGACACGAGCCGGAGTCTTCAATCTTCTATCTTCGTAGTCTGGGAGTCCGGCGGATATTGATAGTCCGGCTGTCCGGACACCCCCTAGTCCAGGACTCACTCACTAACCCTCTTTGGCGCCTATATAAACTGGAGGGTTTTAGTCCGTAGGACGAACAACAATCATACCATAGGCTAGCTTCTAGGGTTTAGCCTCTCTGATCTCGTGGTAGATCTACTCTTGTACTACCCATATCATCAATATTAATCCAGCAGGAGTAGGGTTTTACCTCCATCGAGAGGGCCCGAACCTGGGTAAAAACATCGTGTCCCTTGTCTCCTCTTACCATCCGCCTAGACGCACAGTTCGGTACCCCCTACCCGAGATCCGCCGGTTTTGACACCGACATTGGTGCTTTCATTGAGAGTTGCTCTGTGCTGTCGCCGCCAGGAAGGATGCCTCATCCCGTCTTTAAAGACGGCACCGTTGCTAAAGGAGCTTTGGCCACCGGCCAAACCCTCCGGCTAGGCGGTTTTCTCATGACCGCCTGTTCGGCCGCCACGCTGACGATGACTTCTCGGGTCATCAAAAGCAATCTTCACGTTAACTCGGAACTCGTCGAGCAGTTAGATCCGATGGAGCTCTCTTCCTTAAACGAGCTCTTGGATCGCATCGCTGCCCTGGGAGTCGCTATAGACAACGATCAAGTTGGGCCTAAACCCGATCTGAGAGAAATCAAATCTCCCCAGGCTACCCACCATGTTGTTGTGGTAGAGGAACAATACGGCGACCCTTCTTCTATCTTAAGGACTAGCTATGTCCGGATTCCCGACCCCTCTACGCCGGATTCCCGCGGAGGGATGGACATCACTCAAGCCCTGAGTCTTAGACTGGGCGGGGCTCTGAATTTAATTCCACCCGCCCACCCAAACATAAGCGATCTATCCCAAATCCGGCAAGAGCCCGCTGAAACAGTACACCATTACTGGGCCAGATTCCTCCTGGTTATGGACAGGATAAAGGATTGCCACGAGGAGGACGCAATTTCATTCTTCTGCAATAATTGCATGGACAAGGGAATCCTAAACGCCATAAGTCATCGTGAAATCACAAGCTTTATTGTCCATAGTACGAAAGTACTGTGCGATGGAGAGCGCCTGGAAAACCAAAATCAAATTTTGGGATAATCCGGCCCTGAATACAACCCTAGTCCGAAATAAAAGGGTGCATCATCACCAGGCACCCGGGTTAAATACCAAAAAGCAAAAACCCTCTAAAGGGCATCGAACCGTACTGGAGGGATGGCTCAACGGACCCTGCAAAATTCATAGTACAGAGGGCGCCACTCCAACTCATAGCCTCAGAACATGTTGGATACTACGGCAGGTGGCCAAAAGTGGCGAAGAGCTTCTAGCTCCAGAGCACCAGCCCAAGGATACCAGTACGGTACTAACAGTCTTTGAGACTTTCGCATCAAATAATATGCGAAAACGAACACTCCGTAGCCTTGCCGAAGTCTACAAGTAGAAAAAATAAACCCATGGAGTGACACGACTATTACCTTTAATGCCAGTGACGAACATAAATTCCGAACAACCCGAGCACCAGCCGCATTGGTCCTCAGTCCAGTAGTGGACGGCTTTCGCCTTACCAACGTACTCATGGACGGCGGCAGCGGACTGAACCTCATTTACGAGGAAACCCTCCGAAAAATGGAAATAGACTGGAATCGCATTGAACGAAGCAGCACAACCTTTAGAGGAATAATCCCCAGTCGGGAAGCATGCTGTACAGGAAAAATCACACTGGATGTGGTATTCGGCATGCCGGATAACTACAGGTCCGAGGAGGTCACGTTCCAAGTGGCCCCGTTCAGCAGCGGATATCACGCTTTATTAGGGCGAGAGGCATTTACAATTTTTTAAGCTATACCCCATTACGGGTACATGAGGCTCAAAATGCCCGGGCCCAACCGTGATGGGCCGGATTGCCAAATGGGCCATCGAGCTCCTCCCATTCGACATAACCTATAAGCCACGGCGAGCTATTAAGTCGCAAGTTTTGGCCGACTTCGTCGCCGAATGGACTGAAACCGAACTCCCTAAAGAGTACGGTGCATATTCCCATTGGATCATGCACTTCGACGGCTCCAAAATGTTGGCCGGCCTGGGGGCTGGCGTTGTTCTGACGTCCCCAACCGGAGACACAGTTCAATACGTACTTCAGATAATATACACGGACTCCAACAACGCAGCCGAATACGAGGCCCTTCTTCATGGCCTCCGGATGGCAGTCTCCATGGGCATTCAACGCCTAGAGGTGCGCGGGGATTCGCTCGCGATATCCCAAATAAATGGAGACTTCGATGCCAAGGATCCGAAAATGGCAGCTTACCGCAACGCTGTCCTAAAAATGTCAGCTCGGTTTGAAGGGCTCGAATTTCACCATATAGCCTGGGATAATAACCAGGCGGCAGACGTATTGGCACGCATTGGCGCAAAGCGCGATGCTGTCCCTGCCAACATCTTCCTAGAGCGGCTGTTCAAGCCATCCGTACTATGGGAGGGGGAGTCCGGAAACAACAATCCGGACCCAACCGTACTGCCCGACACCGAACACTCTGACATACACTACAAGAAATATGTCAACTTATGACCTTCTCTTAGTGACCCCAGCTGAATTGGTCGTAAATTCACGGCCATTTCGCTTGGAAGGGCTCAAACCCTGAAATTGCTTACACCAAACGGTCATAAAGTAGACAAGAGGCGCCAATGGCCTTATTTCTACCTGATTATGACCAATATAAATAGTCATGAGGTTGTGAACGTGGATGCATTGGTACTTATTGCTATGACTAGGCGCCACCTCAACAGTTTTGCCTATGTGGCATGTCCATGTGGCAGTTTTTGCCCTAGGTTGTGACGCAACCTATATTTCTGTCATTCCCAAAATTCCCAAAAAAATCTCATAAATTCTTTGGGTCATATCTTCGTCAAATATGTAAAAACCTTCCTTGCCTAGTTCAAAAATAATTCAAAAATATTCATTTTCCTATTCTGTTCAGAGTAACAGTTTGTGAAGGAAGTACCACTTTGGCATGTCCAAATAGTATCCATTTTCTACAGTGCTTTCGTATGCCCAAATAACCATCCTCCACCAAATGCCAGCTCAATCCATTCATTATTTTGAGCCGAGCTTCAACATTCGTATTTATGTCCAGTGTGGTGGTTTGCAAAACAAGTACCACCTAGGCTCCTCCTTTTGAGCTGAAAATTTGTGAAAACGGTCTTCTTAGTAACTGATCATCCTCAGCCAAAACTCACGCCGATTAGCCATGTACATTTCCCGTACTGCTAATCAAACACTTGGCTGCTAATTCATGTTTGAGCATCGATTGGTCTCCTCGTGAGAATCTTATGTTGTAATTTTCTTCCTAGCACCAACCTGGGGAGTGCCCAACCCACTAGACATGCCTAGGCCGCCCAGAACACATGGCAACGCCACGGTCACGCGGTGACCACGAGGCGGGCATGCGAGTTTACGCGCTCTAGAGTTGGGGCCCTCGGCCACCGCCCAAACCTCGACGTATCGCCACCAAACCATGTATTTATGATTAAATAGGTCCTTATGTAACTAGAAATGATTTTTGGAAAAAATAAATAGCAAACTATGAGGCAGCTGCAGTTCAAATTTGACCCGCTTCCAACTGAATCGGCAGAAATTTGTCTTTTTCACGAGAGGTGGATCAAAACCTTTTACACCAGACCATTTTGTCAATTGTGCATTAAATATGGCCTAGTATTTTATAAAAATTATTTGGTCCAATTTTGCAACAATTATTTGGTAGTTCCTTCACAAAAAAACCTCCTTTCGGGCACTCGAAAAATGGAAAATGGTTTTTTCGTCCAACGAAAATGAAAACTTCCTTAGGCAACATTGTTTGCTATTCCAATATGCACCCTTGTGCACAATATGAGATCATTTGAACAAACTATGCCATGGATGTGGGCATAAGATTGATCATTTGGCTTGAAAGCCATGAATCTTCACACTTGATAGCTCATTTCTGAGAACACTTTTTTAAAATAATTACCGTATTCAAATTTTATTATTTTTCCTGGAAACTTGGTCACATATAATGACACAATGCGAAGGTTTTCCAATTTTTTGATTTTTTTTGATTTTTTTATGCCCGTTTCAAAATGCGGTCAAAACGGCGCGCTTGACCGTTCCTAGCTAGTGGTTGAATCTTGGAATTTTTTTGGTGTTTCTATGATTAAATAGATACTTATGTACCTAGAAATGATTTTTGGAAAAAATAAAGAGCAAACTATGAGGCAGCTACAGTTCAAATTTGACCCGCTTCCAGCTGAATCGGCGGAAATTTGTCTTTTTCACGAGAGGTGGATCAAAACTTTTTGCACCCAACCATTTTGTCAATTGTGCATTAAATATGTCCTATTATTTTATAAAATTGATTTGGTACAATTTTTCAACAATTATTTGGGAGGTCCTTCACAAAAAAACCTCCTTTTGGGCACTCGGAAAATGAAAAATGATTATTTCGTCCAAAGAAAATGAAAACTTTCTTAGGCAACATTGTTTGCCATTCGAATATGCACCCTTGTGCACAATATGAGATCATTTGAACAAACTATGCCACGAATGTGGCCATAAGATTGATCATTTGGCTTGAAAGCCATGAATCTTCAGAGATGATAGCTCATTTCTGAGAACACTTTTTTAAAATAATTGCCGTATTACAAGTTTGTTATTTTTCTTGGGAACTTGGCCACATATAATGACACAATGCGAAGGTTTCCCAATTTTTTGATTTTTTTTGAATTTTTTATGCCCGTTTCAAAATGCGGTCAAAACGGTGGGCTTGACCGTTCCTAGCTAGTGGTTGAATCTTGGAAAACTTTTGGTGTTTCTCTGATTAAATAGATACTTATGTACCTAGAAATGATTTTTGTAAAAAATAAATAGCGAACTATGAGGCAGCTGCAGTTCAAATTTGACCCGCTTCCAACTGAATCGGCGGAAATTTGTCTTTTTCACGAGAGGTGGATCAAAACTTTTTACACCCAACCATTTTGTCAATTGTGCATTAAATATGTCCTAGTATTTTAGAAAATTGTTTTGGTCCAATTTTGCAACAATTATTTGGTAGTTCCTTCACAAAAAAACCTCCTTTCGGGCACTCGGAAAATTAAAAATGGTTTTTTCGTCCAAAGAAAATGAAAACTTTTGACAACCAATCATTTTGTCAATTGAACATTAAATATGGCCTAATATATTATAAAAATGATCTGGTCCCATTTTGCAACAAATATATGGTAGGTCATTTAAAAAAACTCAATTTACGCACTCGAAAAATAGAAAATGAATTTTTTGACCAATTTAGATGGTCATAATGTCGTACTGTATTCTGATTGGTCCGTGGACGCATCACGCGGATCATGCATCGAATACCGTCGGATGATCGTGGATCCAACGGCAGTCATCAGCCCTTCCACACCAACCCTGAAACCCTAGCTATGTCCTCGTGGTCATTTTCCATCCACCCCCCGCCTCCTTTCTTTCCCTCTCCTCCTCTCCACTTCCAGATCCGGCGGAGCTCCCCTCCATCGTGTCCTTCCTCACCGCATCGCCACCCCGACCCCCTCCCCTTTCTCCCCGTCGTCTTCTCTCTCGCGACGCCGCACCCTCCCGCCAGCCCCTCGCTTCCTTCTCCACCTTCTCACGCCCCCTCCCCAACCGATCCAAGATACGGAAACAATCCTCCTCTCCCCCCTCGATCGATCGATCCAGACCGGCCGCGGCGGCGATGGATCTCTCCGGCGGGGCCGGCGGCGGCGCGACGCTGTCGGAGATGTACCAGAGCACGCGGTGGCTGCAGGGAAAGGGAGCCGCCGTGACCCAGCACCGGCGGGCTCCCCTCGCTCTCCGAGCCCACCCCGGCATCCTCTGGCGCGCCCAACACACCACCGTGACCTCCTCCATACGCTCCTTCCTCCCATCGGGCCAGATCCGGCGCGCGCTTCCTCCAATGGCCAAGCACAACCCTTCCCAGCGGCTAGGGTTGTGGCTAGCACGTCGCCGTCGTGGCTCCGGTGACTCAGGTGAGTCTCTCCACTCCTCTTCGTCACATACCTCCTTCTCTTCCTCACCTCTTCTTGTCTCCCTTACAGATCTCGACGTCCAGGTTTGTTGCTTGCTCCGGTGACGGCTAGGGTTTTGATGTGGTTCGGTTGTGGCATGGCGGAGCGGGCGACAGAGGTGTCTTGGAAGCCACCAACATCAACGACGTGCTCTCACTCCAGCTCCTGGTCAGGGTTCGTCGGCCTCCTCTCTCTCTCTCTCTTCCCCCACTATCTCTCTGTTTCGATTTACCTGTCTAAATTTCCTCTCTCTGCAACTAACCCCTTCTCTCCCCTCGCCTTGTGGATGCAGATCCGTCGAGGGATACATCATCGCCGGAATGTAGTCCTGGGTGTAGTCCTCCCTCAGGCCACAACACCCACACTTGATTGACTCTATCTCCATTGCTGCTGGCTATGGCTATTGCTCTGTGGTCTACTGTGTTGTGCTGAGCTGACCTTGGTTGGCTTCTTGGGAGGCTATTTGTAGGGGAGGAGGTTATTACGGTTGTGAGGGCAGGTGTGGGGATGGGAATTTAGGTTGTTGTTACTTGGTAGTACACAGTGAAGTCTAGTTGATTTTTCATATGGTATACCTTGTTATCGATTGTTATTTGCTTCCTAAACCACCTCATCAAAGCTTTCAAAGGCTCTCATTTTTCTGCATTACAAAAACTTGTAGTGCTGAACCCCACAAGTACTTAGCATTTCTAATGTGTCTATTTCTTTTGCTCCCCTAGGTTTACCCCTAAGCTACAAAAACTTTAAATCGGTCTGTGGGCAAGTGGGTTGGTAAATATAGAAGATGTAGAGATGTAGAACTAAAGCTTGGTACTTAGCCATTTAATTTATAGGTACTTAGTCTTACCTACACAATGAATTGTAGTTTGTTTGTCATATGGCATAGCTTATTACCAGCTGCTGCTCTTTTTATTCAAGCAGTAATGCAGTAGCCTACTTTGTAAACTGATGATTTGTGCGTGTTAAGTTTTCAACCCCGACAACCCCACTATGGTCACTTGCTTCCTAATCTAACCCCGACAAACAGATTTTACTTAAAAGCTCCATGTAACCTTTTGTTTCATTGGTCAATCACGATAGAAGCGATGCCGAGGGAGCTCCCCTACACACGTATGCATTCTAATGGTCGCATACATGTATCTAGTTCCCCTCATAAAATATTTTCATGCATGACAAAGCTCCAACACGTACACTCTCATGCTTACTTAGATTAGAAGCATTCTGTACAAGACAAACTACTATATGCTAGTCTTACTTACACTGTGTGTGTGGGGCACTCTCCTTTAATTTTCTAGCATGTTAAATTTAACATTCTAATATATTTCTTTGAAACAATAGTCTATCATAACTTATTGTCTGCTGTTTGGATGGGCTGCTATCATTATTATCTTTTAATGGATCCTATCTAGATTGACAGTTTGTACCTGGGCCCTTCGCGGTGGGATTGACACTGTATGCTATGATAGTTTATGGGTTCTGCTTAAGATAAAGCACCTTTCATTTGTTTGTGTTGCAAGATTATTGTAAGGGGAAACCTCTGTAGTTCATTCCTCATTTCCATGTCTTAGATGGATACTGTAGTTTATTAATCTCACTGGTTTAAAGAAACTGAGAAAAATTGGAGCAGTGTGCGTGTAAGTATATCAATTTGCTGTTGTGTGTGAGTATATCAATTCCTTGTCTTAGATAGATACTGTAGTTTATTTCCTTTGTTGCCTGCTGATTTAATTAATTAAAACTGCATGTGTGCGTGTAAGTATATCAATTTGCTGCTGTTCATCTTCAAAACCATAAAACTGTGGTGATGTGAGGTCCGACTATGCTTTGTAATTTTGGTTTCATCCCCCACCACTCCATCTAGCTTCTTCTTCACATCATATTATATTTGCACCTGCTGTGTATCATTGATTGGATGGTCACATGCTGCTGCATCATAAGTAGCTTAGCTATGTATCTTTGTAATTTTGTTGTAGTTCATCCGTGATCTCTGATAGCTATGAGATTCGAGGGATGTCGACCATCCGAGCCATGTAACTTATTCAGCATTGTGTCACATGCTCAACACACTTTGAACTATATACCTGGTTCAGTTTTAGAGAATGCTCCTGGTTGTTTAACACACTTACTGAACTAATCAGCCTATTGACTAACTACCATCAGTATCCACCAAACGGCTGTGGAAATAACTTTTGCTGATAATCCTTTGTTTTAAACAAGTACTAATGTTTTGGTAGGACAAGAAGTTTCAAATACTTATGCTGGTTTATGTTCTCTTTTTAGGTTATGAGAAGATATGCTGCTGGAAAGATGCTCTTAGCAAACTGGAAGGGTTGCAACCAAGTCCAATTGACAACATGGCAGTGGTCTCTGAATATCTAAGCTAGTGTTCATCTTTTCAGCGATTCCTTTTCTGTTTGGCCTTCTCGTAGGTAGTGTACATTAGTTGTCTGTTGGAGTTGTGATGGCAGTATATCTTCTTTGTTGCTTCGCTGTCGTTTGATAATCTGATGAAGATGTACATATGATATATGATTGTACGGCGAAACAAATATTGCTTTGATAGCAAAATAAAAAAACTCATCTATTTCTCTGTTGTCTAGTCCTATGAATTAGCGGGCTGAAAATATTGATGGGTTGGAAGAGGCTTTGGCCCAAACAATGCTGGACAAAGATGGAACAAAAAAAGTCTCAAAAATAGAAAATGGACCGCAAAAACGCTGAGGCCCAGAAAATGGAAAAGGCTTAGAAAACAAAAAATGCCATGTTGGGCTAGGCCCATGTAGCTAGCGAAAATTAACTGAAAAAACATAAAATGGGCTGAATTAATGGGCTCGGCCCATGTAAAACCCCCAATTGGACCGGGCTGATTTTAACCAACGACCTTTTCAATTCGTCGCAATTTTGCCACGTCAGATTGCCACGTCGGATCCGACATGGCCTGGGGAGAGAGCTAGCGACCAAAACAGAAGGTCATAGGATCAACGACCTTTTGTTAAAGGTCGCTATAGTCAGTTTACCACCGCCATCTTTTGACCTTCTGTTTTTGGTCACAAAAAGGTCGCAAATGGAAATTTGTGACCTTTCAGTGACCAATAGTCAAGGTCACAAGTTGACATATTTCTTGTAGTGATAATCGGTCGGTCTGCCAACGAAGTAACACCTTCAGCCCACGAAATAATGGCAGTCATCACCCCGTGGACGGAACCATTCCTAGCCTACCTAACCAGGAAGGAACTCCCCGAGGACCAAAACGAGGCACGCTGCATAGTGCGGTGCTCTAAAGCCTATAAAGTCCACGAGGGAGAGCTTTATAAGAAAAGCACAACCGGAGTCCTTCAAAGGTGTATCTCCGAAGAGGAAGGGCGGAATCTTCTAGCTGAAATTCACGCCGGACTGGGTGGGCACCATGCCGCAGCCTGGGCCCTTGTAGGCAAGGCCTTCCGTATAGAATTTTTATTGGCCAACGGCCCGGGCAGATGCTTAGGACTTAGTCCAACGATGCTTCGGTTGCCAGCTCTTTGCTAATCAAAGCCACATGCCACCCACCGCCCTCAAAACTATAACCAATCACCTGGCCGTTCACGGTCTGGAGGCTTGACATGGTTGGACCCCTTAAAGGAGGAATCCACAAGCAAAAATACCTTTTGGTCATGGTGGACAAATTCACCAAATGGATAGAGGCCAAGCCTGTTAAGACGGCCGAATCCGGACCGGTGATAGACTTCATATCAGGGGTAGTACACCGTTACGGCGTCCCCCATAGCATCATTACTGATAACGGCACGAACTTCACGGCTGATGAGGTTAAACTCTGGTGCAAAAACATGGGCATCAAGCTTGACTACGCTTCAGTCTATCACCCTCAAACTAACGGTCAAGTCGAGCGAGCAAATGGTCTAATCATGAGCGGCATTAAACCCAGACTAGTGAGGTCCCTCAAGGAATCTAATACGCACTGGGTAGAGGAGCTCGACTTTGTACTCTAGGGGCTGCGGACCACGCCAAATTGCACTAACGGATTCACACGATTTTTTATGGTATACGGCGCAGATGCAGTTTTGCCCTGCGACATAATTCATGAGTCACCTCCCGTGCGCATGTACAAAGAAAGAGAAGCCGAGCTCGATCGGCAAGACAGTTTGGACACCTTGGAGGAGGAGCGCGACATGGCAAAAGCTCGTTCCGCATTCTATCAACAGCAGGATCGAAGATATCAAAGCAGAGAAGTACTGGCCAAAGCTTACAATGTCGGCGAATTAGTTCTACGCCTGTCGGACAACAAAAAGGACAAACTCAAGCCCAAATGGGAAGGTCCCTTCATCATCGACCAAGTCCTGACCGGCGGAGCGTACCGTCTGCGAAACGCATCGGATAACCGAGTCGAGATGAACCCATGGAACGCAGCCTGTCTCTGAAGATTCTACGCCTAGCGCCGAATTCTGAGTTCGTCTCCTTCCTCCGTCTATATTTTATACATTAGCTGTCTTTTATTTCTCTCCTTCTCCCTCCCTTTTCTTGCAGCCTTTGGAGGTTCATCTGCGCATTGTTCGCACACACTTGACGCGCTACCCGCGCTCATTATACCTGGGGGCTTCTTTAACAGAAGCTTATTAATATGGGCTTTATGCCCAACACATGTGTCACACTTCCGCATGTACCTTTTATTCACCATTATATCCATCGATATGACTTAAGTTTTGGCCAAGCTGGGTTGCCTGGCTCCTGTGCTTACCCCTACGTTCCCGATTGTTCGGCTAGATGGTAAAGGGAGCACCTCTGCGATTGTTACTGCCGGGTCAGCCAGATGTGTACCTCAGACTGGGTGGAGCCAAAAGCTAGCGTTCTTAAGGGAATATTTGGTCGGTGAACTAAAAGTTGATTTCTTACCTATTCATTTACCTGCCCCCAGATGTTTTTCTGCTCTTTTCGCAGTCCGGACATGCACTTTAGGGCATGCCTCCCAGGGAAAGGAACCCCTAACGGAACTATTCTCCCTGGAAGATGTTTCTTACTAACCATGTAATATAACATAACTAGTTGGGCACTTGTCTGATAAAGCACTAATGACCTCTACGCCTGGTCTCCACGCATGCCCCGGTTTTTATAACCGCGAGGGTATTCGGACATACTCCGGACTATTGGGTCCAGAGGTTGAAGCGAAAAGGTCCGCTACGACAAATGATCTACAATCCGGCTAGAAGGCAGTTTACATGTCACCTTACATTATATAGTCAACTTGACTGATTGTATTCCTCTTCAATGCCATCTAATAGGCTGTCTAGTTTACAGTCCTTCTGGGAATACTTTGCGGCCAATTCTACTTGGCCGTACACTAAGCTCACAGGGATCTCCTTCCCATAGGGTCTGACAGGTCTGACCTCGGCCATGTGGTTTGGGTCAGCCTTCGTGTACCGCGTCTTCACCATGGCCCAGGCCTCCCTGGCGCCTTGACGGCAGGCCGATATCTTCCATAACCGGAAGTGCCGCCGTGCTCCCTGAAGCCTCTCTGCAAGCTCTCCAAGGCTTTCGGGCAGCGAGATAGATGGCCACAAGGCCCGGGCGACGCCTTTCATCACCTGCTGAACTCGTTCGTGCAGTTGCAGCAGCTCGGGAAGAAGGTCACCCGTAGAAGAGGGCATTTCCTCCGCAGGACGACCTGTGAGCATACCTACAGGCATATCTCTGTTAGTCGACTTCCTCGCCGAACACTTTTTCAAAGTTTGTTCAAGCACTTACTAAAAATGCCGCGACGAAGCCGCCGATTCTCCTTAACGGAGTCAGACAGCTGGGCACGAACATCCTTTAGTTCCTCACCCAGC
Organism: Triticum dicoccoides; assembly: GCF_002162155.2. Lineage (NCBI taxonomy): Eukaryota > Viridiplantae > Streptophyta > Magnoliopsida > Poales > Poaceae > Triticum > Triticum dicoccoides. The sequence continues at coordinate 724,650,041 of NC_041389.1, read as the reverse complement.
TGGGTGTTGGCATCTTGGAGACTATTTTTCTCTTGCCTCACCCTGGTAAGCACACTCTCGCCGGCCTTTAACTGGTGTAAGAGCTGTTGCTTGTCCGGATCTATCCCGGTGCCATCTGCAATATTATTGTCAGGTTTATACACACGCCGCACTTCACAAACTACTTATCCTTTGAAGCATATATTACCAGAGGGGGTCTATGTGGCTTCCCCTGTAGCGGCTAGTGCGGCCTCAAGTTGGGCCTTGCACTCTTCAAGCTCCTGGGATAGATGGGTATTCTTTTCTGTAAGATCCTGCATAACAAATGATCCTTAAATCAGTTATTCTAACTATTTTAAGTCTTGGGGGCTACTGGCATATATAACTGTCAAAATTCCTCACCCGTATGTCTTTTACATACTGCTCCGTGGCTCTGGCTAGACCATCTTGAGCAGCACGGAGGTGCGCATCTCCCGAACTAAAGGCATTCAATGCCTCTTGGGAGAAACATGCGTCGCGAAGAACTGTCCGGCGGCGCCTATGATTCATGGCACTCTCCACCTCAGAGTTGGTGGCGGACAATCTGTCGGCATCCTCTGTTGAGGAGCATCCGACGCACGCCTCGTGTTCGCCTCCGCTTTCGGACCTGGCTTTGGAGCCTGGCTGGCGGAGGCTCGATTGGCAACCTCTCCGGACACAGTCCGGTGAGCGCTCATTTTCTTGAAAAGATCACAAGCATTAGTATGCCTTCCAGGAATCAAACCTTGGAACACGGTGGCACGCCATACCGTTGCGGCGGCGTTTCGATCCGGACTGCACTTCTTTTTAGCCTACTGGACCGTGCTGCCCCTTGTTGGCCAGCCGCCGCGGGTTCGGCTTCCCACCTCAAAGACACCCCCTGCGAAACACCATCGGTATACGGTGATCAGAAATAAGCACGGATGGGTCATGGTATTGGGACTTCGGTCGCAGTTACGTGTGAGGCTGGAAATATTCCGGGGTAATCGGCCGTAATGGCGACCAAAGCATTGTCGATGCTAAGTTGGTGAAATACCCCATCGATCAGCTCCACCTTTATGTCCGGATCTTCTAGAGAAGCCGGGTCGAGGGACCGTTCCGGATCCTCGGGTTGTGGAGACGGGCTGTTTATATCTTTTACGGCCCGGCGCAATTCCTGCGTCAAAATCAAAAAATGAGATACTGAACCATGGGAATATGGATCGGATGGGCAGAAAGAAATGTCCGCTTACCCAGCTTCGAGGATTGTTCATAGAAAATCCGTTCAGTGGACTGACGCGGAGAAAGTCCTCCTATTCCCCTTTATACAAAGCGGACAAGATCTTCACCAGATCGGCGACCGATCCCGGCCCCTTACGGCCGTGACGGGTGGCATCATCCTCCCCGTTGAAATCCCACATGTGGTGGCCCCTATACTGGAGCGGCTATACCCCCCGCATAATGCATGTGGCCATGACCCCGATCATGGTCAGTCCGGAATGAGCCAACAACCTTATTCGGCTCATCAGGTAAAGGACATCCCTGTCATTTTCCCTCTGGGGGCTCCGCGGACGCCAACTTAGGCGTTTCTTCAAGGGAGCATTACTGAACTCCGGGAGGCCGATCCGAACAGGATCCGGCAGCGGGACGTCTTCTATATAAAACCATTCCGAAGGCCAGTCTTCGGACGCCTTCTTCGGGGTTACGGATAGATATCCGGTCCCGGCGATGCGCCATAGCTCGGCTCCGCCCACTTGATATATTGACCCCTCGTGAGAGCGGGGTACAAGGCAGAACAATCTCTTCCACAACGCAAAATGAGCCTTGATGCTCAAAAACAGCTCGCAAAGGGCCACGAAGCCCGCAATATGCAAAATGGAAGCAGGCGTGTGGTTGTGCAACTGGAGGCCGTAGAACTCTAGGAGCCCCCGGAGAAACAGATGAATTGGAAATCCAAGCCCTCTTATCAGATAAGAGACTAAGCATACCCGCTCCCCTTTGGAGGGATCGGGGACGCTCTCCGCTTGCTTTCCGCCCTTATAGGTGGCGAGTCTGGCTTGAACCGAAACCATGAAGGCTGGGGGAAGAAATCCCTTGGTTTGGAGCGTCACTAGCTCGCTATGTGGGACTGAGCATCTCTCCCAATCTCCGGGCTGAGGGCTGGGAGGGAGAGAGGAGGAGCCGCGTCGACTGTCCATGATGGAATGGATTTTCGTTAGAGGTGTACCGATGAATTCTCGCGGAGGGAGGATGGTGTGATTCGGATCTGGATCCTCGTCTCTTTTATAGACAGCTCATTTGCGCAGCTAGGGGGGTAAAAGTAAAGAAACCCTGGCTTTTCGCATTCATTCAACACATGGAAGGTGGCCATTATTGGGCGTAGAAGCCGAGGAGTGTGATATTTATGAGAAGCTGGATGCTATTCAACAGGTGCACATGATTTGGAGAAGAACACGCCTTGCAATGCCGAAGACAATCTATGCGCCGGACTCATCGTCATTGAAGCCTGGTTCGGGGGCTACTGAGGGAGTCCCGGATTAGGGGGTGTCCGGATAGCCGAACTATAGCCTTTGGCCGGACTCCTGGACTATGAAGATACAAGATTACAGACTTCGTCCCGTGTCCGGATGGGACTTTCCTTGGCGTGGAAGGCAAGCTTGGCGATACGGATATGTAGATCTCCTACCATTGTAACCGACTCTGGGTAACCCTAACCCTCTTCGGTGCCTATATAAATCAGAGGGTTTTAGTCCGTAGGACGAACAACAATCATACCATAGGCTAGCTTCTAGGGTTTAGCCTCTCTGATCTCGTGGTAGATCTACTCTTGTACTACCCATATCATCAATATTAATCAAGCAGGAGTAGGGTTTTACCTCCATCGAGAGGGCCCGAACCTGGGTAAAAACATCGTGTCCCTTGTCTCCTGTTACCATCCGCCTAGACGCACAGTTCGGGACCCCCTACCCGAGATCCGCTGGTTTTGACACCGACAACGTGCATCACGTCGATCGAAGAGCGGACCTCTAGGTCTTTCCAGTAGGGTAGGTCCCAAAATATAGATTTCTTCTTCCACATGGGTGCGTGATTCTCAGCGTCATTCGGAACAGCTAGTCTGCCGGGACCTTTCCAAAGATTACGTGTAAATCATTGACCATAGCAAGTACGTGATCACCGGTACGCATGGCGGGCTTCTTCCGGTGATCTGCCTCACCTTTGAAATGCTTGCCTTTCTTTCGACATTGATGGTTGGTCGGAAGAAATCGACGATGGCCTAGGTACACATTCTTCCTGCAGCTTCCCAGGTATATACTATCGGTGTCAAGTAAACAGTGCGTGCATGCGTGGTATCCCTTGTTTGTCTATCCTGAAAGGTAACTGAGAGCGGGCCAATCGTTGATGGTCACGAACAGCAACGCCCTTAGGTCAAATTCCTCCTTTTTGTGCTCATCCCACATACGTACACCGTTTCCATTCCACAACTGTAAAAGTTCTTCAACTAATGGCCTTAGGTACACATCAATGTCGTTGCCGGGTTGCTTAGGGCCTTGGATGAGAATTGGAATCATAATGAACTTCCGCTTCATGCACATCCAAGGAGGAAGGTTATACATACATAGAGTCACGGGCCAGGTGCTGTGATTGCTGCTCTGCTCCCCGAAAGGATTAATGCCATCCGCGCTTAAAGCAAACCATACGTTCCTTGGGTCCTTTGCAAACTCATCCCAGTACTTTCTCTCGATTTTTCTCCACTGCGACCCGTCAGCGGGTGCTCTCAACTTCCTGTCTTTTTTACGGTCCTCACTGTGCCATCGCATCAACTTGGCATGCTCTCCATTTCTGAACAGACGTTTCAACCATGGTATTATAGGAGCATACCACATCACCTTCGCAGGAACCCTCTTCCTGGGAGGCTCGCCGTCAACATCACCAGGGTCATCTCGTCTGATCTTATACCGCAATGCACCGCATACCGGGCATGCGTGCAAATCCTTGTATGCACCACGATAGAGGATGCAGTCATTAGGGCATGCATGTATCTTCTCCACCTCCAATCCTAGAGGGCATGCGACCTTCTTTGCTGCGTATGTACTGTCGGGCAATTCGTTATCCTTTGGAAGCTTCTTCTTCATTATTTTCAGTAGCTTCTCAAATCCTTTATCAGGCACAGCATTCTCTGCCTTCCACTGCAGCAATTCCAATACGGTACCGAGCTTTGTGTTGCCATCTTTGCAATTGGGGTACAACTCTTTTTTGTGATCCTCTAACATGCGATCGAACTTCAGCTTCTCCTTTTGACTTTCGCATTGCGCCCTTGCATCGACAATGACCCGGCGGAGATCATCATCATCGGGCACATCGTCTGGTTCCTCTTGATCTTCAGCAGCTTCGCCCGTTGCAGCACCATCGTGCACATCGTCTGGTTCCTCTTGATGTTTAGTAGCATCACCGTATTCAGGGGGCACATAGTTGTCATCGTACTCTTCTTCTTCGCCGTCTTCCATCATAACCCCCATTTCTCCATGCCTCGTCCAAACATTATAGTGTGGCATGAAACCCTTGTAAAGTAGGTGGGTGTGAAGGATTTTCCGGGCAGAGTAAGACTTCGTATTCCCACATATAGGGCATGGACAACACATAAAACCATTCTGCTTGTTTGCCGCAGCCACTTCGAGAAAATCATGCACGCCCTTAGTGTACTCGGAGGTGTGTCTGTCACCGTACATCCATTGCCGGTTCATCTGCGTGCATTATATATAATTAAGTGTGTCAAAAATCATTATAGAACATCATGAATAGATAATTAAGTGACCAAATTAATAGAAGTTCATCATCACATAAAAACCAAAGTACATACATAGTTCTCATCTAACAACATAAAGCTCTGCAGAGCATCTAAATTAATTAAACCATACATTGAAACTATGTAAAACATTTCAATGCGAAAACAAATGCGATCATAATCGCAACCAAGGTAACAACTGATCCAACAGCATAATGATACCAAGCCTTGGTATGAATGGCATATTTTCTAATCTTTCTAATCTTCAAGCGCATTGCATCCATCTTGATCTTGTGATCATCGACGACATCCGCAACATGCAACTCCAATATCATCTTCTCCTCCTCAAGTTTTTTTATTTTTTCCTTCAAGAAATTGTTTTCTTCTTCAACTAAATTTAACCTCTCGACAATAGGGTCGGTTGGAATTTCCGGTTCAACAACCTCCTAGATAAATAAAATCTATGTCGCGTTGGTCGGCATAATTTTCATAAACAATAAATGAACCAATAGTTATGAAAAGATAATATATACCACATCCGAATCATAGACAGGACGAGGGCCGACGGGGGCGGATACCAAAACCATCGCACTATATAAGATGCAATAATAAAAGTAAGAAAAGAATACAAGTATCTATCTAAACATACAAGTAAGAATATTTTTCCTTTCAGAAAGAAGATAAGAACAAGAGGCTCACCACGGTGGTGCCGGCGATGAGATCGGCGCGGGTGATCGACGGCGGTGAAGACGGGGACGGAGCGTGACGGACCGCTAAACCTAGACAAATATTGAGGAAAATGGAGCTTGGAGGTCGAGCTTGGAGAGGAGAAAGCTTAAGTAGTGTGGCTCGGGCATTCCATCAAACACCTTGTGTGCATAGGAGGTGAGCTAGAGCACCACCAAGCCCTCTCCCCTCGGCTAAGACAAAAAATAGAGCAGTGTGCTCTGCCCTTACGCGGGGGGTATATATAGGCACATCATTGGTCCCGGTTGGTGGCATGAACCGGGACTAAAGGGCAGCCTTTGGTCCCGGTTCAAGCCACCAACCGGGACCAATGGTGGTGGGCCAGGAGCGAGGCCCATTGGTTCCGGTTCGTCCCACCAACCGGGACCAAAAGGGCCAGACGAACCGGGACCAATGGCCCACGTGGCCCGGCCGGCCCCCTGGGCTCATGAACCGGGACAAATACCTCCATTGGTCCCGGTTCGTGGCAGAACCGGGACTAATGGGCTGAATCGGCCTGAGCCATTTCCCCCTTTTCTACTAGTTGCTTTTTTACGTGTCGGCTATGTGGGTTCTGCTCTTTGCGCCGCTGCATCCCCGCATATCATCAGCCCGCAAATCTCAAATCCAACATAATTCAACAATTGAAAACAAACTGAATTATTCAAATCAAACATAAAACAATAATCATCCTCATGACAAATAATTATTCAAATCACCGTAGCAAACCTAAAATAACGCAATACAAAACTTGTCATGAATACAAATACAAATGAATAGAAAAATTAGTGCATGCAGATAAAATACAAAGGTGCTATCTAAAAAAGTGCATGCGGATTACCACCATCTCCGCCACTAACAGTGGGCCCCTTCATGTGGCATGCATAGGGATACGACTGGATACCGTAGAAATCACCGTATATGAATAAGAGGACAAGTTAGATGACCAGAAACACATATTTTATAAATTTATGCACTAAACTAAACGTTGCGTGCAAGTTATGTGACTTCTAATTTATTTATTTACCTCATTACGAAACCCACGTGAAATTCCTAATAACGTGTTTTGGTGCAAAATAACGCTCTAGCAGATCTGCTATATGTCTCCGCGTTATCATAATTTAAGCTACATATATTTAGATGTTATGGAGGTCTAGTATGGAACTCCATATCCAAGTGCCACAGCCAAAGGAAAGTTTCAATTTCTTTATCGTCGCACAACGCGCGGGAATGAAACATCCCATCCCCCCCCCCCCCACACACACATCACCCGCTACGGGCACACGACCATTTTAATGCCACACGTGTTCCCTCCAATTCTCATGGCAGCCCGTTGGATGGCCACCACACGACATGTTCTTCTGAAAGTGCAACTAATCCTCGGGTGGTTCTGGTAATAAATAACAACATACAAGTCATTGATATAATGCTCATTGAAAATAGATTTCAGAGCAAATCAATCATTGACATGGCAATAACTAGTGATTGTGGACCCCTCAAAATGCTAAGGACAAAGATTGGCAAAGCTCCAAGACTCTACATTTTTGGTTAAGTGATCCAAGATCACATTGAGTCCATAAGAAAGCAATACTATTCAAAAGGGATGAGGTTTTGATCATGACTCAACTGCTCAAGTGCTTAGTGATATTGCTCCAAAGTCCATCTCGATACCACCGAAATGTTCCCGTCTGGACCCACCGAGATGACCCCATGCCAAACCCTAACATTTCGGTACAACCGATATGGATCTTGGTCTCACCAAGATGGCCTGACCAAGTTTCTGTTGTGAAGTTGTTTCATTTCAGAATTACTGAGTTGAAACGATCGGAACTACCAAAATGAGGTCTTTCCCTAGCCACTGCACTTCGTTCACACTGAATCATTCTATTCAGTCTCATCCAAAAGCCTAACGGTTAAGTGTTTTGCATTAGTCGGTCTCACCTTTCATGTCGGTGTCACCGAGTTGGGTCAAAGACTTAGAATGGTTGGATTTTTGGTGTTGCCTATATATGCCCTTTCACCACCACCTACTCTCTAAGAGATCCATCAGAACGAAACTTCACTTTCACTACTCATTTTCTAAGAGAGAACCACCTAATCATGTGTTGAGATCAAGACATTCCAATCCTACCATTTGAATCTTGGTTTCTAGCCTCTTCAAGTTGCTTTCCATTCAATCCACTCTCCTACCAAAGCCAAATGTGTGAGAGAGTGATGAGTGTTGAAGAGCAAGGAGTTCATCAGCAACAACACCATCTATTACTTTTTAGAGAGTGTTGTCTCCTATATTGGTTAGGTGTCACTTGGGACCCTCCAAGAATTTGTGGAGTTGAAACAAGGAGTTTGTAAGGGCAAGGAGATCGCCTTTTTCATGAAGATCTATCCGAGTGAGGCTAGTCCTTCATGGGCATAAGCAATGATGGAATTGACAAGGTTGCTTATTCGTGGACCGTTCATGGGTGGGGCCCTCTATGGACCCACAGAACCGTTACCCTCCGTGGATTGAAGTCTCCATCAACGTGGATGTATGAGAGCACTATCTATCAAAACCATGACAAAAATCATCGTATCTCCATTGCGTTTGATTACTCCGATCCCTCCTTTACATTCATATGCAAAGTCTTTACTTTCCTCTGCTCAACTCTTAGACTTGCATGTGTAGGGTGTACTTGACTCAGTAGAATTTCTAAAACTTGTCCACAACTAAATTGAGAAAAGATAAGTTTTTATTTGGTCAATTAGTCTAATCACCTCCCTCTAGACATACTTTCGATCTTACAAGTGGTATCAGAGCTTTGGTCTCCATTGCATTGGTTCACAACCAGGGCCGAGCCAGCAAAATCCGAGGCCCTGTGCCAAACTCTAAAATGGGCCCTACCTCACTAAAAAACTACTATATAAATGTAACTACAATAATATAAAACTCATAATGTCTTACATAGCAATGTAACATATCAAGAATCATACCAATTCTTGGTTGTATAGTCTTCACTTAAACAACATCATTCTCTTTGTGTTCTTTGAAATAAAATTTTGATCAAGCCATTGATTATTGGTGCACACTTGTGATTTTTTTATAACAAACTTATCCATATCTCCTTTCTTAGACAGAGTTAAATCCTCTCTTTTTTTGTTTCTTCAAACACTTTTGGTAACCAGATTCATGTTTTCTAAATGAAGACAGGATTTGAATCTTGGAATACTAAATGCCTAGTAGGTGAAAAGAATAAAAATTAGCAACTGCACAAGATTTACGAGAACTAAATATAAGGCGGAAATTGGAACTCAAAATCAAGGGGGAAAGGGCTCACGGGATCGCTAGATGTGAGGACGCCTAAGAAATCACAGATGGCTCGAACTTTTTGAACTTCCCCTGCCTTCCCGCGGTCCAGCCGACTGCCGTTTCTCATCCTGCCCTTGGCCCTCTCCTTAAGCCCGATGAATCAATTGATTGATTTGATCTGTATCATTGGGATCCTGGGACGCTGCACCCTGGCCGCCAGATGAAGAAACGAACTAACGAATCCACGAAGTGAAGGGCCAACGTGATTCGCTCGCTCCTCTCGATCGGCGGTTGGACGGTGGGAGCGAGGAGCCGAGGAGACGCTGCTAGTGATTGAGGCCTTCTTCAGGCGCCTGCGCTGTGGCGCCCTAAAGGGTAGAGGCCCATATACAAAGGACAAAGCGTACTCATGGCAAATATGAGGCCCCTAAAACTTGGGGGCCCTGTGCGCCCGCACAGGTTGCACCCCCATAGGCTCGGGCCTGTTCACAACGTAGGAGAGTATGGCGTCTAGTGAGGGTTACTATCACCATATATAGAGGTCCGTATTTTGATGGTACAAATTTGCTAGTTGGAAAGATAAGATGAAAATGCATATTCTTGGTCATAATCCCGCCGTTTGGCCTGTTGTTCGTCTTGGCTTGCAAGGTGAATTATTTGAGGATGGTAAGGAACCGGACCGTGAAGCAACCGCAGAAGAGTTGAAGATGTTACAATACAACGCTCAATCATGTGACATTCCCTTAACCGGTTTGTACCCCGATGAGTTCAGCAAGATTAGCCGCCTTGAGAATGAGAAGGTACCGAGTATGTCAAGGAATCCAAGTTGGATGTGCTTCAAAGTCAACTTGAAAAATTCAAGATGAAGGATGGTGGAGGAGTCACCGAAATGTACTCTAGGCTTGCTCTCATCACAAATTAGATTGCCGGGTTAGAAGGTGAAGAAATGACCGACAAGTTCATCAATAAGAAGATCCTTAGAGGCTTGGATGGAAAATATGATACCGTGTGCACATTGATCCCATTGATGCCTAACTACAAAGATATCAAGCCCACGGAAGTCATTGAAAGGATTGTTACTCATAAGATGTCACTCACTAGTGAAAAAATGCCACAAATTTTGTTGGTGGCGCGCCATTTTCCACCAACGCCAACAGTAACTTATTTAAATAGTGCGGGCGTTAGCTTAAATCGTACGCCATAGTTATGTGCTTATTGCTGGCGTAGGAATTTTTGGCAATGCCATTTGTATGTGGGGCCCATCATCCTCAGCGTCCTCGAAGTATTGCTGGCGTAGCAAAAATACCCACGCCAGCACTACGTCTTATACTTGTGGCGTCAAATTTTCTTAAAGTGGGGTCCACTATCAGTTCACAAATATTCTGCTGGCGTTGAAAATGGTCGCACGCCACAAGTATATGCAGCTCTACATATATAACTATGGTTGCTAGCTCAAGCTCTCAACATCACATCTCTTACTCTTCACTCCCCTCTCTTCACTGTCGACCCTCTCACTCCCACCCGTACTATCCGGCCATCTCTTTCCCTGCGCCGACGCTGCCCTCCCCCATTCGGGCCCTCCCCGCGCCGCCGCCCTTCCCCGTTCCGGTGCTCCCCACGCCGCCGCCCTCCCCTGTTTGGGCCCTCCCTGCGCCGCCGACCTCCCCGCACCGTCGCCCTCTCCCCCGTCCCGGCGCTCCCGGCTCCGACGCCCTCCCCGCGCGCGCCGGCAGGCCACTGTGAGCACCTTTCCTAACTCCGCCCCACCCACATTGAGCACCTGTCCCTCTCTTTTGTCTTTAGTTTTAGCTAGGTTTAGTCTTTTAGTAGATGGATCCATCATGCATTAATGCACTTTTAATATTATTGTTAGAAAATGGCTCAAAATGGATAGATCCAACTTTTTTATAGGTTTTGTGTAGTTTATTTTGTTTTGAAATGGATAGATAATATGGATGGATGAAATGAAGTATCATCCTGCTTGAACATGTATCATTTTTGTTGTCTGTTTTGACATGAATCATTTTGTAGAGAACACCTCCGAGTGGTCTATGTTTTGCTGGAATGTTGACTGATTTCTCTTCCGGCAACTTTAGACGCTCGATATGTCCCCTTTTTAAGCAAAGGTCATGCCAAAAATTTGAATCCCGACATGTTCTAAAAAGTACGATATTTCTGAGTGCCCGCGACATTTGTGCTATCAAGAATCCCGATTGTTGTTGTGGGGGTCGTTTCCTCCTTCTTTCCCGTGTGCTAAACATTTTAGTAATGCACGCGGAACCAAAGGGAGGAGCGACCAGCACCGACGGTCGAAATATCAGTGTGAGGGAGTGTCCACCATATACATCATCATATACAACTTAGCACAGGTTTGTCAAGGTGTATATCGGTGTGAGGGACATGTGTATCATTTTTTAGGGAACACCTCCGAGTATGTTTTTCCGGAATGTTGATTAATTTCCATTCTGGCAATTTAAGGCGCTCAATATGTCCCTTTTTTAAGTAAAGTTGTTTATTTCACTATACTAAAGTTGTTTATTTTCAACTGACAACTTATTTGTTTGCTCCAAAAAAATACAAGGAAAGCAGTAGACAAGACGTACTACAGTTATGGCTCATAACTAACTTCTGAAGAGAAAAATTCTTTTGCCTCATTTATTAATGATGTTGAGACTTTCAAAGTCAATTATCAAATTGGCAACAATTATACTAGATATGTGCCACTAGTCCACGTGTTGAACCATGTTGACATCGGTGCGCATGACATGGTAAGATTTTTTCACTAGTATTGTGTCACTAGTCCATTTTTTGCACACATTATACTTAAGAAAAACTACATTGCTAACTATGTTACTATTATGTTCTTCAGCAAAAGCTCCCAAAGGATGTTGTGCCTAAGATGATGTTTATGGAAGGTAACATGCATATTATTAGCTTACCGGCAAGTCCGTCGGCGTCTTTCTCTAGTGCATACTCGATTTCTTCAACAGATGGACACATGAACATCAAAGGATGAACCAAAGTAATGAATGCGCGCACACAACATGAGTGTGTGCAGGCCACATATTGGAGATAGGTGGATCTGTATTCTCCATTGGGGAGATGGAGGGGTTTACCTGTTTTATACAATTTTACCAAAGAGAGAGGAGTAGGTCATTCTTAGTATTTGTCAGCTGCTAGAATGATGACGAGTTATTTACCTTGGATGATAACAATTATCTTGTTTAACTTATCATGGGTCATGGTTTTCTTTGTGTGCACTCCTCACCCCATGTTGTGCAAAATTGTAAATCAATCATGTTGTACGAATATATTATAATTCTTATATGATTCGGCTACATAAATAGATCTAGGAAATGCTGGGAAAAGGAAGAATAAAATAACCCTAGCCATGGCAAAATTGCTACGAGCAACGAGATTTACCAGAGGAGATCTTGATTGAAATGGAATACGTCAAGATGAAAGCTAAACAATTTAAATATGTTAGTAGAATGAATCTAGATCTATGGTGATGAACTATGACGAACCCGACGAACTCCGGATGAACTACAAAGGCACGGAGAGGCAATGAGCACTCATGGATTTGAGAAAATGGACAAAGGTTGGAGAAGGTCGATGGCGCAGTCCTCCGATGAGCTACGGTGATGGTGTGGGTGCGTCGCGGCCACTGGTCTGCTTCTCTCGACGAGCTTGAGACGGCGCAGTGGCAACGGCGGCGAGAGGAGGAAGAAGGCAGCGAGTAGAGAAGGTAAAAGAAGAGTCTCAGCGTGCTGCTCTATTTATAAAAAGCGAGGGGCCCGAAACGACCGCCACGTAATTGAAGGGGGCGCAGTAAATTGTGGCTAAAAGGACTCCTTGACTTTCGCGCTTGACAAAATAAAGCATATCTGTTAAAAAGACTTGTTGTGATGTCATGTGCTAATTACGGGGGATGATAAGGTGATGTCACGATGGGATGGAATGGAAAATACCAAGTGTGAGGAAGGTTTCTCAAGCCGGCAACTGTTTGACCCAGTAAGAGATATAAATGGAAGGATGAAGATTACAGGAACAAAGGATTCTGGTTCACAAGGTTAAACCCGGGTTTAAAGCTTTGATATTTCTTGTTTTCTTTATTTTTTATGTTTTTCAGCATGGAGTTTAGCGTGGATAAATCCAAGCTAAACTGGAGGCTAATGTTGGGATATTCCCCACGAGACGACTCGGCTAGGAGGAAGTGACCCGGCTTGAAGCACGACGGCTCGTGTGTCACTTTGACCCGCTGGATCAATACGGAAGATAGGCCCAAAGGACCAGAGCGTGGCTGGATGGAGGCTGGCTCGTGGAGATGTTTCACTGGCCGGCTTGACGAAGGCCTAAAGATGAAGATTCTTCTTACTTGGGAGATAAGCAGCAGAGTAGAACACGGGTTGTGGTATGACCCGGAACCTATTGTAAACCTAGGGACTCGGCCTATAAAGGGGAGCCCTTAGGACGGAAAGACTTAAGTTGTAATCTCTCGAAAGCTAGGTTGGCGATTCCGCATCCTTGTAATCGAGATCTCCAAGCAATATCAAACAAGCAGGATGTAGGCTTTTACCTCCACCGCGAGAGGCCAAACTTGGGTAAACTTGTGTTCTTCGTTCCCAATCAACCCCGTTCAAGGCCTCCGGACTTAGTCCAGGACATCTACAGTGAAAAAACCATGACACAAAGAGACAGCTAAGAAGGATATGGAGAGGGCGTTTTGAATTGCTCCAAGCTCGTTGGGGTATTGTTCGTGGTGCTGCAATGATGTGGGAAGCGGATACACTTTGGCAGCTCATGACATGTTGTGTAAATCTTACACAACATGATTGTCGAGGATGACGGTGAAGGGGCAGCGCGCATGCATGATTTCAAGAATCCCGTTGTTCAGGTCCATCTCCCGGAACAAGAGGCAGAGAGCATGGCCAACTTTCTAGAGATGCATCGGCAACTACGAGATCTATTCGCAAAAAAAAAACTACGAGATCAACATGTTGATATGCACCTTCTGGATGATCTTGTGGAGCATATATGGGTCCACACTGGAAATCAGTAAATTTTGACTCTAATTTATCAATTATGAACTATGAACAATATTTATGTCTGACCTATGTTTAGATCATGTACTATTAAGTTGGAACTTTTTTGTATTTTTGTGCACCAAAGCTATGTTTGTCCAAAATGATCGAAGTGCATGTGTTTGCATGGATTTGATGTTTTGAAAATAGAGTCCGTGGTTGCAAATGCCAAGTTTTGATGCCCGTCCGGTCACTGTCCACGGGCGTATAGGGTGTCGGATTAGCTACTTCCAGTTTGTATATGATCTGAGAGTGCACAGTGCTTCTAGAAGGGCGAAATGAGGGGCAGTGTTGAAAAGATATAACAACTCCTTGGTTAATGGCTCTCTATACATCCCTTTCATTTATTGTACCTAGGAACACGCAGGTAAGCTCGAAGCACAGTGAGCTGTTGCTGATGGCTTCCAAACCAAATTAAAGCTCATCGTCCTCTCACCGAGTGTGAGTGATGATTGAGTCGTGCTGATCACATGTACTCCCTCCGTTTCAGTTTACAAGTCCTACGCGTATACCTAGGTTGCCAATTTGATCACGCTAATATAAACTATATAACAACAAAATTATATCATTTGAAAATAGAACATGTGAAGTTTATATTGGTATATTTTTTGTAATATATGACTTGTATTAGGTTGGTCAAATTAATGACCTAGGGGTACGCGCACGCCCTGTAAACTGAGAGGGAGGGAGTATATGGCGGAATTCATTCCATGTCTGGCAGGACAAATCATGGACGACCGCACATCACAACCATGAATTGAACCACCACCTCTGGCGGGCCAGTGAAGCTGTAACCAATTCATAGGTGAAGAATCTTTGCTGAAGTTGAACTCAAGTAGCAGATTAAGTACTGTACAAGTCACTGTTTCCAAATGGAATGGAGCAGCAGCTGTGTGAATGCGAATGACTTGAGAAACAACTTGGAAACTCGCAACAGCCTATTATGCATTTATTTGGCACCAACTTTACTCTCGTAGTAGGTAGCAGCAAAGCAATTAATACTACTGTCCTGTTGTTTTCCGTGTGTATGAACCCGTAAGACTTCGGTCCGTCCATCATCATCATGTGAATGCAAAAAATGAAAATGAAAATTGATGTTGAAAAAGAGCTTCTCTTTATTTATATTTGCAGGGGATTTCAATCATCTTCTCTTTATTAAACAACTGTCAAATGTATATACAATGGTAGTATTCTCTTTTTATATATATGCCAAAAGCATGAATAGAGATATTAGGAAAGAGATAAATACACTAGAAGTCATAGAACTTGCACACAACTTTCAGTTTAGTGTATAAACTTATAAAATACGTGTTTCTGGTCATCTAACTTGTCATCTTGTTCATATACGGTGTTTCCAACTGTATCCCTACGGGTGCCAACGTGGCAGGGCCACCGACCGTCAGTGGCCGAGGCTGTTTTTTTGTAAGAAAGGACCCATACATTCTATTTATTTTTACACAAAAAATCATCAAATAAAATGAAAGAAGCTGCAGCGCATGATGGGATTCAAACCGAGGAGCTAGCATGATCCGCCTAGCATAGAGAGCCACGAGACCAACTAACAATTGAAGCTTCCTCAAAAAAAAACTAGCAGTTGATGCTAAAATGCACAGTTAAAGCTATTTAACACGTACTGCATGAATAAAAATAGAAATTAAAACGACAAAAGGGTTTGCTAAAAAGGGAAAGCCCCAGTTTGATACTATGGCATCGTGTACAAGTGCCAACCATCAGGCCACAGCGACACTTAGAGCAACTCAAGCAGACCCTGCAAAACGCCAGCCTGCAAAGCGCGTTTGCAGTTCACGCAAAACAGTTTTTGCGGCCGGCGCGGGCTGGCACAGATGCACACCCCCCAAACGAATCCGTAAAAGAGTATATTCGCGGAATATGCTCACTAGTAGAGAAAGGGCCTATTGTCCCGGCTGGTAAGGGCCTTTAGTCCCGGTTCCTGAACCGGGACTAAAGGGTCGGTACTAATGCCCTGGCCGTTTAGTCCCGGTTCAATCCAGAACCGGGACAGATGAGCCTCCACGTGGCCTGTGCGCTCAGCCCAGGCAGGACGGCCTTTGGTCCCGGTTGGTGGCACCAACCGGGACCAATAGGCATCCACGCGTCAGCATTTCTGTGGCTTGGGTTTTTTTTTTGAAAAGTGGGGGTGTCGGTGTCAAAACCGGCGGATCTCGGGTAGGGGGTCCCGAACTATGCGTCTAGGCGGATGGTAACAGGAGACAAGGGACACGATGTTTTACCCAGGTTCAGGCCCTCTTGATGGAGGTAAAACCTGTTGGGGAACGTAGCAGAAATTCAAAAATTTTCCTACGTAACACCAAGATCTATCTATGGAGAGACCAGCAACGAGTAGAAAGGGAGTGCATCTACATACCCTTGTAGATCGCTAAGCGGAAGCGTTCAAGTGAACGGGGTTGATGGAGTCGTACTCGTCGTGGTTCAGATCACCGATGATCAAGTGCCGAACGGACGGCACCTCCGCGTTCAACACACGTACAGCCCGGTGACGTCTCCCACGCCTTGATCCAGCAAGTAGAGAGGGAGAGGTTGAGGAAGACTCCATCCAACAGCAGCACAACGGCGTGGTGGTGGTGGTGGAGGAGCGTGGCAATCCCGCAGGGCTTCGCCGAGCACCTACGGGAGAGGAGATGTGTCACGGGAGGGAGAGGGAGGCAACCAAAGGCCTTAGGTGTGATTGCTCCTCCTTTTCCCCACTATATATAGGGCCAAGGGAGAGGGGGAGGGCGCAGCCTTGCCCCCTCCTCCAAGGAAGGGGGTGCGGCTAAGGATGGGGAGGAGTCCATCCTCCCCAAGGCACCTCGGAGGTGCCTTCCCCCTTTAGGACTCTTCCCTCTCCAAGTTTCCTTGCGCATGGGCCTCTTGGGGCTGGTGCCCTTGGCCCATGTAGGCCAAGGCGCACCCCCTACAGCCCATGTGGCCCCCCAGGGCAGGTGGCCCCACCCGGTGGGCCCCCGGGACCCTTCCGGTGGTCCCGGTACAATACCGATGACCCCGAAACTTGTCCCGATTGCCGAAACAGGACTTCCTATATATAAA
Organism: Triticum dicoccoides; assembly: GCF_002162155.2. Lineage (NCBI taxonomy): Eukaryota > Viridiplantae > Streptophyta > Magnoliopsida > Poales > Poaceae > Triticum > Triticum dicoccoides. The sequence goes on along the minus strand of NC_041389.1, from coordinate 724,633,120 downwards.
TCTTTACCTCCGGACCATTCCGGAACTCCTCGTGATGTCCGGGATCTCATCCGGGACTCCGAACAACATTCGGTAACCACATACAAGCTTCCTTTATAACCCTAGCGTCATCGAACCTTAAGTGTGTAGACCCTACGGGTTCGGGAGACATGCAGACATGACCGAGACGTTCTCCGGTCAATAACCAATAGCGGGATCTGGATACCCATGTTGGCTCCCACATGTTCCACGATGATGTCATCGGATGAACCACGATGTCAAGGACTCAATCGATCCCGTATACAATTCCCTTTGTCTAGCGGTATTTTACTTGCCCGAGATTCGATCGTCGGTATACCGATACCTTGTTCAATCTCGTTACCGGCAAGTCACTTTACTCGTTCCGTAACACATCATCCCGTGATCAACTCCTTGGTCACATTGCGCATATGATGATGTCCTACCGAGTGGGCCCAGAGATACCTCTCCGTTTACACGGAGTGACAAATCCCAGTCTCGATCCGCATAAAACAATAGATACTTTCGGAGATACCTGTAGTGCACCTTTATAGCCACCCAGTTACGTTGTCACGTTTGGTACACCCAAAGCACTCCTACGGTATCCAGGAGTTACACGATCTCATGGTCAAAGGAAGAGATACTTTGACATTGGCAAAGCTCTAGCAATTGAACTACACGATCTTTTGTGCTAGTCTTAGGATTGGGTCTTGTCCATCACATCATTCTCCTAATGATGTGATCCCGTTATCAACGACATCCAATGTCCATAGCCAGGAAACCATGACTATCTGTTGATCACAACGAGCTAGTCAACTAGAGGCTCACTAGGGACATATTATGGTCTATGTATTCACACGTGTATTACGATTTCCGGATAATACAGTTATAGCATGAATAAAAGACAATTATCATGAACAAGGAAATATAATAATAATACTTTTATTATTGCCTCTAGGGCATATTTCCAACAGTCTCCCACTTGCACTAGAGTCAATAATCTAGTTCACATCGCCATGTGATTAACACTCACAGGTCACATCGCCATGTGACTAATACCCAAGAGTTTACTAGAGTCATTAGTCTAGTTCACATCACTATGTGATTAACACTCAATGAGTTTTATGTTTGATCATGTTGCTTGTGAGAGAGGTTTTAGTCAACGGGTCTGAACCTTTCAGATCCGTGTGTGCTTTACAAATCTCTATGTCATCTCCTAAATGCAGCTACCACGCTCTATTTGGAGCTATTCCAAATAACTGTTCTACTTTGAGCTATTCTAAATTATTGCTCCATTATATGTATCCGGTCTCTCTACTCAGAGCTATCCGGATAGGTGTCAAGCTTGCATTGTCGTAACCTTTACGACGAACTCTTTTACCACCTCCATAATCGAGAAAATTCCTTAGTCCACTAGTTACTAAGGATAACTTTGACCGCTGTCCTGTGAGCCATTCTTGGATCACTCTTGTACCCCTTGACTGACTCATGGCAAGGCACACTTCAGGTGCGGTACACAGCACGGCATACTGTAGAGCCTACGTCTAAAGCATAGGGGACGACCTTCGTCCTTTCTCTCTATTCTGCCGTGGTCGAGCTTTAAGTCTTAACTTCGTACCTTACAACTCAGGCAAGAACTTCTTCTTTGACTGATCCATCTTGAACACCTTCAAGATCATGTCAAGGTATGTGCTCATTTGAAAGTATTATTAAGCATTTTGATCTATCCTTATAGATCTTGATGCTCAATGTTCAAGTAGCTTAATCCAGGCTTTCCATTGAAAAACACCTTTCAAATAACCCTATATGCTTTCTAGAAATTCTACGTCATTTCTGATCAACAATATGTCAACAACATATACTCATCAGAAATTCTATAGTGCTCCCACTCACTTCTTTGGAAATACAAGTTTCTCATAAACTTTGTATAAATCCAAAATCTTTGATCATCTCATCAAAGCATACATTCCAACTCCGAGATGCTTACTCCAGTCCTTAGAAGGATCGCTGGAGCTAGCATACCTTTTAGCATCCTCAGGATCGACAAAAACCTTTCTGATTGTATTGCATACAATCTTTCCTCACGAAAACTGGTAAGGAAACTCGTTTTGACATCCATCTGCCAGATTTCATAAATACAGCTAATGCTAACATGAATCCGACGGACTTTAAGCATCGCTACGGATGAGAAAATCTCATCGTAGTCAACTCCTTGAACTTGTGAAAAACTTTTCGCCACAAGTCGAGCTTCATGGACGGTGACATTACCATCCACGTCCGTCTTCTTCTTAAAGATCCATTTATCTTAATGGCTTGCCGATCATTGGGCAAGTCCACCAAAGTCCATGGATCCGTTCTCGGATTTTATGGCCTCGAGCCATTTATCGGAATCCGGGCCCACCATCGCTTCTCCATAGCTCGTAGGTTCATTGTTGTCTAGCAACATGACCTTCAAGACAGGATTACGTACCACTCTGAAGTAGTACGCATCCTTATCATCCTACGAGGTTTGGGAGTGACTTGATCCGAAGTTTCATGATCAATATCATAAGCTTCCACTTCAATTGGTGTAGGTGCCACAGGAACAACTCCATGTGCCCTGTCACACACTAGTTGAAGAGACGGTTCAATAACCTCATCAAGTCTCCACCATCCTCCCACTCAATTCTTTCGAGAGAAACCTTTCCTCGAGAAAGGACCCGATTCTATAAACAATTCATATTGCTTTCGGATCTGAAATTAGGAGGTATACCCAACTGTTTTGGGTTTCCTATGAAGATGCATTTTATCCGCTTTGGGTTCGAGCTTATCAATCCTGAAACTTTTCCACATAAGCGTCGCAGCCCCAAACTTTCAAGAAACGACAACTTAGGTTTCTCTAAACCATAATTCATACGGTGTCATCTCAACGGAATTACGTGGTGCCCTATTTAAAGTGAATGTGGTTGTCTCTAATGCCTAACCCATGAACGATAGTGGTAATTTGATAAGAGACATCATGGTACGCACCATATCCAATAGGGTGCAACTATGATGTTCGGACACACCATCACATTATGGTGTTCCAGGCGGTATTAATTGCGAAACAATTTCCACAATGTCTTAATTGTGTGCCAAAACTCGTAACTCAGATATTCATCTCTATGATCATATCATAGACATTTTATCCTCTTGTCACAATGATCTGCTACTTCACTCTGAAATTACTTGAACCATTCAATAATTCAGACTTGTGTTTCATCAAGTAAATATACTCAACATTTACTCGAATCATCTGTGAAGTAAGAACATAATGATGTTCACTGCATGCCTCAGCACTTATTGGACTGCACACATCAAAATGTGTTACTTCCTACAAGTTGCTATCTTGTTCCATCTTACTGAAACCGAGGCTTTTCAGTCATCCTGCCTATGTGGTATGATTTGCATATCTCAAGTGATTCAAAATCAAGTGAGTTCAAACGGTCCATTTGCATGGAGTTTCTTCATGCATATACACCAATAGACATGGTTCGCATGTCTCAAACTTTTCAAAACCGAGTGAGTCCAAAGATCCATCAACATGGAGCTTCTTCATGCGTTTTATACCATTATGACTTACATGGCAGTGCCACAAGTAAGTGGTACTATCATTACTATCTTATATCTTTTGGCATGAAAATGTGTATCACTACGATCGAGATTCAATAAACCATTTATTTAGGTGCAAGACCATCGAAGGTATTATTCAAATAAATAGAGTAACCATTATTCTCTTTAAATGAATAACCGTATTGCGATAGACATAATCCAATCATGTCTATGCTCAACGCAAACACCAAATCTCGATGGTAGAGGGAGCGTGCGATGCTTGATCATATCAACATTGGAAACACTTCCAACACATATCGTCAGCTCACCTTTAGCTGGTCTCCGTTTTATTCCGTAGCTTTTATTTCGAGTTACTAACACTTAGCAACCGAACCGGTATCTTATACCCTGGTGCTACTAGGAGTACTAGTAAAGTACACATTAACATAATGTATATCCAATATACTTCTATCGACCTTGTCAGCCTTCTCATCCACCAAGTATCTAGGGTATTCTTGCTCCAGTGGTTGTTCCCCTTATTACAGAAGCACTTAGTCTCGGGTTTGGGTTCAATCTCGGGTTTCTTCATTGGTGCAGCAGCTGATTTGCCGTTTCATGAAGTATCCCTTCTTGCCCTTGCCCATCTTGAAACTAGTGGTTTTACCAACCATCAACAATTGATGCTCCTTCTTGATTTCTACTTTCGCGGTGTCAAACATCGCGAATACCTCAAGGATCATCATATCTATCCCTGATATGTTATAGTTCATCACGAAGCTCTAGCAGCTTGGTGGCAATGACTTTGGAGAAACATCACTATCTCATTTGGAAGATCAACTCCCACTCGATTCAAGTGATTGTTGCACTCAGACAATCTGAGCACAAGCTCAACAATTGAGCTTCTCTCCTTAGTTTGCAGGCTAAGAAAATCGTCGGAGGTCTTATACCTCTTGACGTGGGCACGAGCCTGAAATCCCAATTTCAGCCCTCGAAACATCTCATATGTTCCGCGACGTTTCGAAAACGTCTTTGGTGCCTCTACTTAAACCATTTAACTGAACTATCACGTAGTTATCAAAACGTGTATGTTCGATGTTCGAAACATCCACAAACGACGTTTGGGGTTTAGCACACTAAGCGGTGCATTAAGGACATAAGCTATGTACTGTCTGCATAATTGCTACTTTCAACTTTCAACTATATTTTCTCTAGGAACATATCTAAAACAGTAGAACTATAGCGTGAGCTACGACATAATTTGCAAAAGGTCTTTTGACTATGTTCAGGATAATTAAGTTCATCTTATGAACTCCCACTCAGATAGACATCCCTCTGGTCATCTAAGTGATCACATGATCCGAGTCAACTAGGCCGTGTCCGATCATCACGTGAGACGGACTAGTCATCATCGGTGAACATCTTCATGTTGATCGTATCTACTATACGACTCATGCTCGACCTTTTGGTCTCCGTGTTCCGAGGCCATGTCTGCACATGCTAGGCTCGTCAAGTTAACCCTAAGTGTTTTCGCTGTGTAAAACTGTCTTACACCCGTTGTATGTGAACGTAAGAATCCATCACACCCGATCATCATGTGGTGCTTAGAAGCGACGAACTGTAGCAACGGTGCACAGTTAGGGGAGAACACTTCTTGAAATTGTTGTAAGGGATCATCTTATTTACTACCGTCGTTCTAAGCAAACAAGATGCATAAACATGATAAACATCACATGCAATCAAATAGTGACATGATATGGCCAATATCATTTTGCTCCTTTTGATCTTCATCTTCGGGGCTCCATGATCATCTTGTCACCGGCATGACACCATGATCTCCATCATCATGATCTCCATCATCGTGTCTTCATGAAGTTGTCACGCCAACGACTACTTCTACTTCTATGGCTAACGCGTTTAGCAATAAAGTAAAGTAGTTTACATAGCGTTCTTTAATGACACGCAGGTCATACAAAAAATAAAGACAACTCCTATGGCTCCTGCCGGTTGTCATACTCATCGACATGCAAGTCGTGAATCCTATTACAAGAACATGATCAATCTCATACATCACATATCATTCATCACATCCTTTTGGCCATATCACATCACATAGCATACCCTGCAAAAACAAGTTAGACGTCCTCTAATTGTTGTTTGCATGTTTTACGTGGCTGCTATGGGTTTCTAGCAAGAACGTTTCTTACCTACGCAAAACCACAACGTGATATGCCAATTGCTATTTACCCTTCATAAGGACCCTTTTCATCAAATCCGTTCCGACTAAAGTGGGAGAGACTGGCACCCGCTAGCCACCTTATGCACCAAGTGCATGTCAATCGGTGGAACCTGTCTCACGTAAGAGTACGTGTAAGGTCGGTCCGGGCCGCTTCATCCCACAATACCGTCGAAACAAGATTGGACTAGTAACGGTAAGCATATTGAACAACATCAACGCCCACAACTACTTTGTGTTCTACTCGTGCAAAGAATCTACGCAATAGACCTAGCTCATGATGCCACTGTTGGGGAACGTAGCAGAAATTCAAAAATTTTCCTACGTAACACCAAGATCTATCTATGGAGAGACCAGCAACGAGTAGAAAGGGAGTGCATCTACATACCCTTGTAGATCGCTAAGCGGAAGCGTTCAAGTGAACGGGGTTGATGGAGTCGTACTCGTCATGGTTCAGATCACCGATGATCAAGTGCCGAACGGACGGCACCTCCGCGTTCAACACACGTACAGCCCGGTGACGTCTCCCACGCCTTGATCCAGCAAGGAGAGAGGGAGAGGTTGAGGAAGACTCCATCCAACAGAAGCACAACGGCGTGGTGGTGGTGGTGGAGGAGCGTGGCAATCCCGCAGGGCTTCGCCGAGCACCTACGGGAGAGGAGATGTGTCACGGGAGGGAGAGGGAGGCAACCAAAGGCCTTAGGTGTGATTGCTCCTCCTTTTCCCCACTATATATAGGGCCAAGGGAGAGGGGGAGGGCGCAGCCTTGCCCCCTCCTCCAAGGAAGGGGGTGCGGCTAAGGATGGGGAGGAGTCCATCCTCCCCAAGGCACCTCGGAGGTGCCTTCCCCCTTTAGGACTCTTCCCTCTCCAAGTTTCCTTGCGCATGGGCCTCTTGGGGCTGGTGCCCTTGGCCCATGTAGGCCAAGGCGCACCCCCTACAGCCCATGTGGCCCCCCGGGGCAGGTGGTCCCACCCGGTGGGCCCCCGGGACCCTTCCGGTGGTCCCGGTACAATACCGATGACCCCGAAACTTGTCCCGATTGCCGAAACAGGACTTCCTATATATAAATCTTTACCTCCGGACCATTCCGGAACTCCTTGTGATGTCCGGGATCTCATCCGGGACTCCGAACAACATTCGGTAACCACATACAAGCTTCCTTTATAACCCTAGCGTCATCGAACCTTAAGTGTGTAGACCCTACGGGTTCGGGAGACATGCAGACATGACCGAGACGTTCTCCGGTCAATAACCAACAGCGGGATCTGGATACCCATGTTGGCTCCCACATGTTCCACGATGATCTCATCGGATGAACCACGATGTCAAGGACTCAATCGATCCCGTATACAATTCCCTTTGTCTAGCGGTATTTTACTTGCCCGAGATTCGATCGTCGGTATACCGATACCTTGTTCAATCTCGTTACCGGCAAGTCACTTTACTCGTTCCGTAACACATCATCCCGTGATCAACTCCTTGGTCACATTGCGCATATGATGATGTCCTACCGAGTGGGCCCAGAGATACCTCTCCGTTTACACGGAGTGACAAATCCCAGTCTCGATCCGCATAAAACAATAGATACTTTCGGAGATACCTGTAGTGCACCTTTATAGCCACCCAGTTACGTTGTCACGTTTGGTACACCCAAAGCACTCCTACGGTATCCAGGAGTTACACGATCTCATGGTCAAAGGAAGAGATACTTTGACATTGGCAAAGCTCTAGCAAATGAACTACACGATCTTTTGTGCTAGTCTTAGGATTGGGTCTTGTCCATCACATCATTCTCCTAATGATGTGATCCCGTTATCAACGACATCCAATGTCCATAGCCAGGAAACCATGACTATCTGTTGATCACAACGAGCTAGTCAACTAGAGGCTCACTAGGGACATATTGTGGTCTATGTATTCACGCGTGTATTACGATTTCCGGATAATACAGTTATAGCATGAATAAAAGACAATTATCATGAACAAGGAAATATAATAATAATACTTTTATTATTGCCTCTAGGGCATATTTCCAACAAAACCCTACGTCCTGCTTGATTAATATTGATGATATGGGTAGTACAAGAGTGGATCTACTACGAGATCAAGGAGGCTAAACCCTAAAGCTAGCCTATGGTATGATTGTTGTAATGTATGTTGTGTCCTACGGACTAAAGCCCTCCGGTTTATATAGACACCGGAGAGGGCTAGGGTTACACAGAGTCGGTTACAATGGTAGGAGATCTACATATCCGTATCGCCAAGCTTGCCTTCCACGCCAAGGAAAGTCCCATCCGGACACGGGACGGAGTCTTCAATCTTGTATCTTCGTAGTCTTGGAGTCCGGCGGACGATGATAGTCCGGCTGTCCGGACACCCCCTAGTCCAGGACTCCCTCAGTAGCCCCTGAACCAGGCTTCAATGACGATAAGTCCGGCGCGCATAATGTTCGGCATTGCAAGGCGGGTCCCTCCTTTGAATAATCCAGAGAAGATCATGAACACCAGGATAGTGTCCGGCTCTGCAAAATAAATTCCACATTCCACCGTAGAGAGAATGAAATGTACACAAGTCCAATCTGCTGACGTATTTTGTGGCATGTCGTCACGCCACTACCAAGCCTTTACTTGAATCGCTTTTTATTATACCACCTCAGCACGTTTAGCGAAGCGGTTTCCTTGGCACGTCTTGTCGAAGCAGAGATCGTGTTCCCCTTATCCCGGGATTCTCATCAATACGAGCGTGGGTAACCCAACCGTGCCCGTCGCCACGTCTCCTCTATCGAAGGTGAATCCCGAACGGTCACAGAGACGGCTCTTGGTATTTTCCCCCTTTATAAGAGGACCAAGGCTCGTTTCTTTTCTTCAATCTTCCATCGAATCCTCTCCTTGCTCCAAGTTCCAACACCCAGAGCCCCAGATTCGAGCGCTTCGGACCTTCAACAATGTCCGGCTCCGACCTTCAGGGTCGGTGGATGCCCTCCTCCGTCACGGAGGAGGACGTGCTAAAGCTGTGTGAGGCCAAGTACCTGTCTTACGAGATTTCGCACAGGTTGCCCGCCCAAGGGCAGGCCGTACCCACTCCTGAGCCCGGTGAGTACGTCGTCTTCGCATCCCACCTCCGTCGGGGTTTAGGCTTCTCGACGGACCCCTTCGTGAGAGGGCTCGTGTTTTACTATGGGCTGGATTTTCATGACTTGGCTCCGGAGTCCATCCTCCATATCTCTGCATTCATTATCGTCTGCGAAGCCTTCCTCCGCGTCACCCCCCACTTCGGCCTGTGGCTGAAGACCTTCAATGTGGAGCCGAAGATGATCGGGGGGCGTCAAGCGGAGTGCGGTGGGGCGGCCATAAGCAGGAGGGTCGATGCCCCGTGGCCCGAGGGCTCCTTCCAAGAGGAGCTCGGCTTGTGGCAGCAGGAGTGGTTCTACATCACCGCTCCGAAGGGCAGCAAGCAAAAGCCACCGCCTTCATTCCGCCCGGGACCTCCACGCCGGTTGATGTCGTGGGTCAACCAAGGGCTCAATTGGGGGCCGTCCGAAGATGTGCCCTTATTGCAGGGCCGGATTCGAGACCTCCAAGCAAGGGAGATCAATCTGGTTTTGGTGATGCAGGTCATGCTAATCAGGCGTCTTCTGCCCTGCAAACGCCGTCCTCTCCGGTTATTGGAGTTCAATCCGGAGGGACCATGAATTCTCCAACACTTCATGGGTATGACACCCGTGGAGATGTACAGATCGCAGGTGGCATGTCCAGAATTGACCGAGGGCGCGGGCCTAAGCTGCAATCGCCCGGATACTCAGGTAAGTAGCTTAGAGTTCGGATGTTCTGTTTATTTGATTTTCTCAAATTCGCCTTCTAACCCCTTATTCTTCATCAGGAGTGGGTAGCGCAATCGAAGCTGATAAGGTGTCCGGCCCCCCTCCCAGAGACCGCACCGGAGCCCGTGCTGGTCAGAATGTTGGAGGTCGCGCCCGTGGAAGGGGGTGATGGGGAAAATAGAAGAGCTATTACCTCGCCCAAGGGGGCGCCTGAAGAGGGGGGGATCAAAAGTCCCTCCTTCCAGGGGAAGAAGAGGACCGCCTCCGAAGACCCGGAGGCCAAAGCCCCTAAGCAGGGGAAGAAATCTTCACCGGAGGGTCCTGCATCCGGAGAGAACCCGGACGTACAATCGTCTCTAAAGGATCAGCCCTCCAGCGAGCCGTGAGTAGGAAAAGGGGAGTTCATTAATAATAAAATACCCCTATTTGTGCTTCTATGGTTAACCGAAATTTTTGCCTTACAGTTCGGATCTGCGGACTTCTCAGATGAGTTCATCTTCGGGGGATCTTCGTCCGGAGATGATGGAGAGCGAAACGCCTCCATCTGCTGTGCCGTCGGACAGGGCAGACGAGCCTGAAGTATCGTCACGGAGGGTATCCCAGAGCCCGGTGGAGCCGGAGAGTTCGGCGCCGACTAGTGTCCTGCCAGGGGAGCTGAAGAATCTGCTTGAGAGGGCGTCCATCTCAGAGGATCACCGTGCTTTGATGAGTATGGTGATTGGAAGGATTTCGTACACCGAAAGCGGATTGCATAATGCCATCAGGAGTTTGCTGGCGGGATTTGAGGTACGCAAGAACGGCGCACCTTTTTGACAGTTTTGCACATAGAAGTCCGCCCTGTATAGATAGTAGCCCCTGAGACTCGGTAGGTTGTCGAAAGCGACAGCGTGCCGAGGATCAAAATCGCAGGTATTGAATGTCGCCCTTCCTATGCAGGTGGCGGATAGTCCGGGGGCTAGCCGGACTAGTGGAGTTGTCGAGTTAATGCGGCAACTGGATGTGGCGGATGCGGACATCGCGCTTGTCAACCGGCGACTTGACGAGTCGCAAGTTAAATGAATTCTCCGCAGTCACTTATTCAAGGGAGCCAAAGCCCGCCTCTGACAATATATATGTTGTGATACAGACGGTGCTGCTGCTGTGGAGAGCCTTCGGGCCGAACTTGCTCAAGCTAAGGAGCAAGCCCGAAGGAGTGATGCGGCTGCCTTGAGGGCGGCCGAGTAGTTGAAAGCCGAAAAGGCTGCACACTGCCTAAGCAGGGAAAAGATGGCCGAATTGGCCGTGAAATTGAAGGATGCTACCGACCGCAATGAGGCTCTTGAAAAGGAGCGCCTGTCGGAGCGGGAAGACCTGGGGAAGGCCACCGCCGAGGCCAAGGATGCCCGTTCTGCAATGCGGGCTATGAAGGAGGAGCTGCGCCAAGCCGGAGATATTGTGGCTGGCCGGCCTTTTCTGCTGCGTCGCCGGTTTACGGATCCAAAGTATGCCCAACTTGGCCAGCTGTGGGGTCCGGAGGATCCATATATGGACTTAGCGGCAAGTGCGGCGGATGTCGTTGTGCACTTCCGGAGTCAGGAGGATCACAAGACGGAAGAGCTATTTTGGTCTCAATTCCATAGTCCGGATCGTTCACTTCCGTTGACCGATCGGTTGGCCGAATGGGCTGAGCTGAACTGGTTGTCCGGACTTCCCATGACTGATATCGTGGCTCATGTCTGGCCAGAGAGACCCAAGGCGACGAGCTATTTTGGCTTATTGCAGCAATTTCTTGGAGCGGTGCCGCATATCAAGGAGTGAAGCGCTCGGCCTGCATAGAAGGCGCGCGGATGGCCCTTGCCCGTGTGAAGACACATTGGATAGAGATGGATGCCACCGCTATTGCAGCCCAGGGTTCGGACGAAAGCCGGTTACCCGCCGAGCACTATTTTGGGGAAGTTATGCGTGGCGCTCGTGTAATAGAGTCGCAGTGCTCGAAAAGTGTCACGTTCAAATGAACGTTTTATCTTGTAAAACAATGATTATGATATAACCGCTTTTTATACTTGTGCGTTTCAAGTATTAAAATATCTCCTATGCGGCTGTTTATGTATACATTTGTATAATCTGAAAGATGGCAGTCTTCGACTTCAGCCCCCACGCACAAGGTGCGGGGGTGTTTGCAAAAAATAGCGCGTTTTCACACTTAATCCAATGTCTCGGTCCTGTTAAGGAGGTGGTAGCGTAGCAAACGAGGCAATCCGGACTATGATGCTTTATCACTTTCACTTAGCCATTGGAGTTCGAGGGTGGGGCTACGATATAGCCCCTGGGGGCACCGCGCTTCTCCGGATTCGGGGCGCGTGTGTGCCTGACCGGGAAACGGTCCTTCGTCACAGCCGGGAATTATAAACATTCCGGTAGTCAATCGAGTGGTTGACCAGTCTCTCGCTGTATCATGACAGTCCGTTTTCGGCTTTCTCTACTAAGGTGCTCGCCCAGCCGAACTGGGGCACAATCGCAGTAGTTCTCCTGGTGCCGCATTAGCCGATGATACGGAACGTAAGGCAGAAAAACACAGGAGCCGGGCAAACCCAACATTTGACCAAAGACATGATTCAGAGCTGATGCATATAAGGCCTAACTCGAGACGCCGAACACTCCCTAAGGTGTTCGGTCTTTATAATAATGGGCAGAACAATGCCCTAAGCCCCTAGTGTCCAGGTACGGGCATGGTCCTCTGACGCGGCCGATGCCAAAACGTCAGGCTCCACTTTGGTTATAATGAGAAACCAAGGGATTATAACAACAAGAGACAGTAAAAAAGGTTTACGCAGGGTCTTAGTCTAGGTGTTTCATATATTGTGTTAGCTAGCTAATTAATAGAGGGAAGTGTCCTCTCTTTTGTCTGTGCTTGGTCGACGCTACATACTATACATACGTATAGAGAGGACTAGCTAGACATGCTAGCTAGCTAGTAAGCAAACGGAGGAAACAGAAGATCGTCATGAACATATATGCATACAGAGAGAAGTGATATCGACCACCTCTCCTTCTCCGAGAGATTGGTCGAACAACAAGTTCTCGTATATCTATCCGACACTACCGGCTACATATATACAATAATTATCTTTTACAAATATAATCTCCTAACATACGGACGCGTGGTCCACATAGTATTCTCCGTCTTCAGCAATCACGTGGTCAAGAAAGAATGCCGCCAATTCCTCTTGAATTGCTCGCATGCAATCTGATGCTAGGAGTTCATCCCGCATCCGAAACATCTAATTTTAAGAAGGGGGTCAATACATATATATATGAATGAATGAAACTCAACACAAATGATGGTAATAAAATAAAATTGTGAATATTGTTCTTTACGCACTTCATATTGTTTGTCAGAGTAGCCCGGCTCACAGGTCGTGTGGCGGATGGACTCGCAAATGTAGTATCCACAGAAATCATTCCCTTGTTCCTGCCACAACCACTTTACAAGAAATAGAGGTCAATTAAACTGATAATTAGCAAGCATGCTAAATGGTATTGATGAAACTAGCGCTTGACTCACTAGGAGATGCGTGGAATATGCTACTATAGTACTTACTTACGGGTGTCTAAATTGCAGCTTCTTCGGCAGTCCCGGAGCTTTTTTGGTGAATTTTCTCCAACCCCTGCCATACAAAGAAAACAATTACTTGATATCAGAAATGAAAAAAGTTGCTGATATGGTGGATAATGATCGATTTAACTTACTTCTCGAGCCTTTCAGTCATGTCCTCATACTCCTTGGGATCTTTTCGTCTCGAGTCTAAGACAGTTACTACTCCCTGCTCAAGCTTAATCTCTAGGAGAATATAGTGGAAGCTGCGCACGCATGCATAACTCATCAATATTACATTACTATAACCTGGACTAATAAAGGGAAACCGAATATGCCACAAGACAGTAACACTCACTTGAAGTTGTAAGGAAAGAGTATTATATCTTTGTATCCATTTATTACCAACGATTGTAGCAAGTTGGCCTTGGTATTTTCGGCATGAAATTCAACCTCAGTTGCATCTATGAGATATGTGTTAATGAACCCAATATCACCCACTTGTCTTTTCTTCAATTCGGCGATCTTCAATCTGCATAATATAGTGAGGATAATTATAAATACATGCAATGAAAGAGCTGAGTTATATAGAGAGACTTAATGACAGAAGTAGTACTACTTATAGACAGTAGCAGGTGACCGTTGCTTTATCGAGGGACAATTGATTGAAAAACTTATAAAACTCCTCAAATGGAATAGGCAACAGTTCAATTCCAACGAGGTCATGCTCCTTTTTAACTCTCACATACAAAGTACTCCTCCCCTCAGACTCTCTGCAGGTTTTCATGTACCAATCATGCAATCTTCGCATCATCGTTGGTAGAGATCTTTCATCTTTGACGAGAGGCTTCCTGTACTCGTATCTTTGTATCTGCACCTCCAAGAAATCATAATGTACATCGTCGGGCAGGTAATCTCCAGGATTGCTATAACCGGGCACCATCCTCGGATCGACGATGTCGCTAGCAGGCACCTTGAGCGGGGGGCACGATTTCTTCGCTTGTTCGCCGAGCTGGGCAATTTGTTTCCCAGCTCATCGTTCTTTCGTCCTTTGATCACTTTTAGTACTTCTCGACCTCTCCGCTTCGGCAAATGCCTTTCCAATAATGCGCTCATAGTTGCCTTTCGGCGGAGACTTGGGTGGTTTTGCCAGGGCAGCCAGAGTGCGCTTCGCTTTCATCGGATCTACCTTCTCCTCCGGAGGTGGATGTCTCTTTGCTGTCAACCCTTCAAAGAAGTCCTTCACTTCAGTCCGGGAGATCTTCGCATTTTCCTCCGGGGTCTTCTCGTACGGTAACTTCTCTGGAGTCTTCAGAGAAGGATCGAATCTGTATGTCCTCCCGCCTTTGGCTCTACTGCTAGACGCCGGCAGAGCAGACAGAGCGGATGTCTTCTTTCCTTGCTTACGAGGCGAAAGAGAAGGACTACGACGCGCCGGAGCAGTCGGAGCGGCGGCGGGTCTCTTCCGCCCTTGCTGACGAGGCAGAGAAGGAGGAGGCTGGCTGCTCGGGCGCGCCGACGCAGGCGGAGAAGGAGGCGGAGTGCCGCCACGCGCCGGAGAAGGAGCCGGCCGAGTGCCCTGATCGTCACTCGCCGGAGGAGGTGGTGGAGGAGGCGGAGTGCCCTGACTCGCCGGAGGAGGAGGAGGAGGCAGAGGCGTCCAGTTCGGAAGGTTGATGAGATCCTTCCGCCATAGGCATGGAGTCTTCAGAGCAGAACCCAACCGAGTCTGCCCTTCACCGGTAGGGTGGTCAAGCCGGAGGTCCTCAAATCCCTCCGTTATTTCATCCACCATCACCCTAGCATATCCTTATGGAATCGGCCGGCAGTGAAAAGTTGCATCGGGTTTAGTAGGATAAACAGAGCCAACAGCTGCCTTGACCTTCAAATTCATCCATTCCGCCATAAGATGGCAATTTTGAGCCTCCGTGATAGCATCCACGGGATAGCTGGCAGGAGCCGTCAAGGCATGCTCCAGCTGAAGCAGCTCGGTGGAAGCCACGCTGCTTCTCCGCTGAGATGGCGGGGTAGCTTCGGGGGAACCTTTAGCAGGTCCTTTGCTGCGATTTGCTTCTCGTTCCTCTATCGCTTGTACCCTTGCATGGAGCGCCTGCAGTTTGGTCTATCGCACTTTCTTCCTCCTCTCCTGGCATTTGTAACCGCCTGCGTCCAGAAACCCAGCCTTCCACAAAACGGAGCCTGGCGTGCCTCGTGTCCGTCCAGGGTGCTCAGGATTTCCGAGGGGCATTGTGAGCTCGTCGTTCTCTCTGTCAGGAACGAACGTCCCTTGCTGTGCTGCTTCGATATATTGCTGAAGCCTCTTGACTGGTATGTCCAATTGTTCGTCCGTCCAAATGCACTTCCCTGATACAGGGTCCAAGGTTCCGCCAGCCCCGAAGAACCAAGTCCGGCAACGGTCTGGCCAGTTCATTGTCTCTAGTTTGATCCCTTTATCAAGCAGATCATTCTCAGCCTTGGCCCACTTAGGCCGGGCTATGAGGTAGCCACCTGACCCCGTGCGATGGTGACGCTTCTTCTTTGCAGCATTTTGTTTGTTTATCGCCGACATCTTTTTACTCTTTTCCGATGTCTTGTGGGCCACAAATGCGGGCCGGTCATCTCTGATCTTTTCATATTTGCCCTTGAATTCTGGTGTCTCTTTTTTATCGACAAACTTATTCAGGTCTTTCTTCCAATTCCTGAATAGGTCTACCATCTTCTTAAGAGCAAAAGACTTGATTAATGGCTCTTTAACTGGCTTCTCCGGATCATCCTCTGGCGGTAGGGTGAAATTTGACTTCAGCTCAGTCCAAAGATCATTTTTTTGCAGATCATTAACATAAGATACCTCAGGGTCTTCATTCTTGGGCTTATACTATTGCTGGATGCTGATCGGGATCTTGTCCCTAACCAGAACCCCGCACTGAGCAACAAATGCCTTCTTTGTCCGGATGGGTTCAATCGGTTGGCCGTCGCGCGCGATTGCTATGATCTCAAACCTTTCATCCGAGCTCAACTTTTTCTTTGGGCCTCGTCTCTTTACCGAAGTTGTGCTCGATCCGGAGGGCTAGAAAAAAGAAACAAAGACGAGAGTTAATTAATATGTGTACATACAAAAACAATGAATGCATCAATTAGCTAGTCAGCACAGGCTTAACTAATATATATACCTCGCCGGACTCGGTTCGGTGATCACCGGAGCCGTACTCACGGTCTACTTCTTCACCCTCTCCTTCTTGCACCGACATTGGGTCATCGGAGCCATCATAATCATAGCCAGCTGCTTCTTCATCCTCTCCTTCCAGACCATCGGTGTCGGTGAGAAACATCAACGAGCAGACATCATCACTTCCTTCTGCGATTATGTCCCTCAACAACGCTTCTTGTGCTTCGTCTCGGGGCGGGGTGTCCATAGTTTCTACAAATATTTACAACATGGCAATTATTATTCAAACATGACAGATATGGATATATTAGTGGCAAACGTAGAACTAGCTAGCTAATCACAATAAGGAATCATATTAATTAGTGGCCTCCACGCTGCTTCTCTAGGGTTTCGGGTGGCCTCGACAACGCTTCAAGGGTTAGGGGTGGCCTCGAGAACGCTTCAACACAACTAGGGAAAAGCCTATACACAGAATCTTATCAGCAGCGCGCTTCAAAATAACTCGCTGCTGCTAACTAGCAGTAGCGCGGACAGACGAAACTCGCTGCTGAGACAAATATAGCAATAGCGCGTCACCCCAAAGACGCGCTGCTGCTATAATTCCTACGAGGCCGCCGCGAGGCTAGTTATAGCAGCAACGCGTTAACGTGATGCGTGCTACTGCTACGTGGCATAGTAGCAGCGCATTTCTCGGATAAGCGCTACTGCTAAGTTTCCTACAAAAATTTAGTCCCACCTCGCTCCGTGAAGAGAGTTTCTACCACCTTAAATATGTTACTTCTCACACTTTGACAAGCACTTGATCTTCATTGAACTCTATGTGTAGAATTTGTGGCTGCAATATGAGTCTTCACCTGTTCCTAAACCTGTGAGGACTCATATTGTCAAATCAGACTGTACACAAAAAGATCGTTGATGATCAACATGTTTTTGATATATTGAACAAAGTCTATTTTTGCATGCTGACACATAGCAGTAGCGCTTTACTGTGAAAGGCGCTGCTGCTAGATAGCTTAGTAGTAGCGTCTTTTCCTGAAGAGCGCTACTGCTAAGCCATTCATCTTCCTCATCTCCTCCATTCGGATCCACTCACACACACAGCTACTCAAAATCCTCTCCGATCCGTCTGCGTCGCGCTCCCTTGTCGCCCCTCCTCTGTCTGCGCCGCGCGCTGTCACCTCCTCCTCCTTGTTGGACTCGGTACCGGCCTCCTCCTCCGTCCTTCCTCTCCACTCGCCGCTAGCCGGCCCCTCCTCGCTCCGCCTTCCTCCTCCGTCCTCCCTCAACTGGCCGCGCCGGCCGGCCCCTCCTCGCTCCGCCTTCCTCCTCCATCCTACTCTCTTCTCCCTCCTCGAGTCGCCCCTCCTTCTCCCTCCTGCTCATATGCAACATTTTGATTTAGTTGATATAATTTAGTTGACTTAGTAGGCTAGTTGATTTAGTTGACTTAGAACATTTTGATTTAGTTGATTTAGTAGGCTAATTCATTTAGTTAATTTAGTTGACTTAGAACATTTTGATTTAGTTGATTTAGTAGGCTAGTTGATTTAGTTGACTTAGAACATTTTGATTTAGTTGATTTAGTAGGCTAATTCATTTAGTTAATTTAGTTGACTTAGAACATTTTGATTTAGTTGATTTAGTAGGCTAGTTGATTTAGTTGACTTAGAACATTTTGATTTAGTTGATTTAGTAGGCTAGTTGATTTAGTTGACTTAGAACATTTTGATTTAGTTGATTTAGTAGGCTAGTTGATTTAGTTGACTTAGAACATTTTGATTTAGTTGATTTAGTAGGCTAATTCATTTAGTTAATTTAGTTGACTTAGAACATTTTGATTTAGTTGATTTAGTAGGCTAGTTGATTTAGTTGACTTAGAACATTTTGATTTAGTTGATTTAGTAGGCTAGTTGATTTAGTTCACTTAGAACATTTTGATTTAGTTGATCGTTAATCCTTTGCTCATATTGCTTTCGGAAGAATGGCGCCACCACCACCACCACTATGTCAACTGTGCAAGTCAAGATGCGCCAGCAGCCTTGCATCTGGCAAGCTGTTCGGCATCTACTTCCAGCCGAGTTTTCGTCATGCGGCGGTAAGAAATTAGATGAAATGTAATAACTATTTTATTTTTAGTGTTGGCATTACTGCATTGTGTCATTTTGCTTATTTTACACAGGTCGTCCCATGCAATGTGAGGTTGAAATTCAACAAGCTGACAGGAGACACTGTGACATTTGAGGCTCCTGGGGGGCGTACACTATGGAGGTCGAGAAAGGACGCAATATGTCGCAGATTGGAGGAGATGGATGGGCCCGTTTCGTCGCTCGCATGCATCTTACTGGTGGTGAGTTGATCAGCTTCAACTTCCGAGCAGAAAGACCCAAGCTAGCTGTCATTTATCTCAACCTAGTGGAAGATGATGAAGATGACGAAGATGATGAAGATAATGAGGACCCACTCGATGAAGATGATGAGGACCCACTTCATGAAGCCATCGTAGCTCAAAGAACAAGGCTGAGTGAGGAGGAGGTGTCCAACCTGTGGGACATAATTCCGCCACGTGCTGACTTTGTCGGGGTGCCATTCGTGACCCGCTTGACAAATACCATGGTTGATCGACATGATATGGTATGTTATACTTACAAATGCAAATTAATAGTGTGAATTACTTAGTGTACAGTCCAATGATATGCTATGTTGTGTGGAATCTAGTCGATGATATATATGTTTTAGTGTAGAGTTCGGTCACATGCTTATTAATTGATATGTTTTTCTTATTCAGAAATTGGCAAAGAGCATATCTGTGAGTTATGGTATCGAGCCTGATGAAGAAGGCTCAGCTGGACTATGCCTTACTGCAAGGGGCTCCGTCACAACCTGTACTTACCGCGTGGACACGGACGGTCGCACACACTTAAACTCGGTTGGGTGGAAGAAATTCCTCGATGGCAAGAATCTTCGTGTTGGACAGGCCATCCTAATTACTATCAGGAACACCAACCGCCCAGGCTTGAGGATGATGATTGTCTTCGATATCATCTAGAACTACATATGTGTGTGTGGCTATATCATCTAGAACTACATATATGTGTGTGGCTATATCATCTAGAACTATATATGTGTGTGTGGCTATATCATCTAGAACTACATATGATGATCGTCATCGATATCATCTAGAACTACATATGATGATGGCCGTTGATATGACCTCGGCGGCCTTTGGTCCCGGTTGGTGGCACCAACCGGGACTAAAGGGGGGCATTGGTCCCGGTTCGTGGCACCAATCGGGACCAATGCCCCCCTTTAGTTCCGGTTGGTGCCACTAACCGGGACCAAAGGCCTTGTGCTGCCCCGCGCCCAGATGTTTAGTCCTACCTCGCTAGTTGAGAGGGAGTCGCACCTGTTTATAAGATGCGGTGCGCCTTCCCTCTCGAGCTCCTCTCTAAAGCAGGCTTTCGTGCCTAACCGTGCAATGTGTGCCTGTGGGCCTACTGGGCCTCCCGCGGGCCTGAATCCTGGCCCATAGTAGGGTTTCTAGTCGTATTCAGGCCGTGGGGGCCCAGTAGGTGGCACTTTTTTTGTTTTTTTTTGTTTTCTTTGCTGCTTTATTTAGTTTATTTTGTTTCTACTTACAACAAAATACTTATTGTTGCTATATTATTTTTTTTCCAGTTTTTTTGTTTTGTTTTCTGCATTATTTATTTTCTTTTGTTGTTTGCGTTATTTTTTAATTTTTTTTTGCTTTTAGTTTTAGAAAAATTATAAACTTTCTGTTAGTGCCATTAGTTTTCAAATTTGAAAACACTTTTTTTTGTTTTCTTTGTTGCTTTATTTATTTTATTTTGTTTCTACTTACAACAAAATACTTATTGTTGCTATTTTTATTTTTTTCAGTTTTTTTTGTTTTGTTTTCTGCATCGCGTCTTCACCATGGCCCAGGCCTCCCTGGCGCCTTGACGGCAGGCCGATATCTTCCATAACCAAAAGTGCCGCCGTGCTCCCTGAAGCTTCTCTGCAAGCTCTCCAAGGCCTTCGGGCAGGAAGATAGATGGCCACAAGGCCTGGGCGACGCCTTTAATCACCTGCCGAACTCGTTCGTGCAGTTGCAGCAGCTCGGGAAGAAGGTCACCCATAGAAGCAGGCATTTCCTCCGTAGGACGACCTGTGAGCATACCTACAGACATATCTCTGTTAGTCGACTTCCTCGCCGAACTCTTTTTCAAAGTTCGTTCAAGCACTTACTAAAAATGCCGCGACGAAGCCGCCGATTCTCCTTAACGGAGTCAGACAGCTGGGCACGAACATCCTTTAGTTCCTCACCCAGCTGGGTGTTGGCATCTTGGAGACTATTTTTCTCTTGCCTCACCCTGGTAAGCACACTCTCGCCGGCCTTTAACTGGCGTAAGAGATGTTGCTTGTCCGGATCTATCCCGGCGCCATCTGCAATATTATTGTCAGGTTTATACACACGCCGCACTTCACAAACTACTTATCTTTTGAAGCATATATTACCAGAGGGGGTCTTTGCGGCTTCCCCTGTAGCGGCTAGTGCGGCCTCAAGTTGGGCCTTGCACTCTTCAAGCTCCTGGGATAGACGGGTATTCTTTTCTGTAAGATCCTGCATAACAAATGATCCTTAAATCAGTTATTCTAACAATTTTAAGTCTCGGGGGCTACTGGCATATATAACTGTCAAAATTCCTCACCCGTATGTCTTTTACATACTGCTCCGTGGCTCTAGCTAGACCATCTTGAGCAGCAGGAGGTGCGCATCTCCTGAACTAAAGGCATTCAATGCCTCTTGGGAGAAACATGCGTCGCGAAGAACTGTCCGGCGGTGCCTATGATTCATGGCACTCTCCACCTCAGAGTTGGTAGCGGACAATCTGTCCGCATCCTCTGTTGGAGGAGCATCCGACGCACGCCTCGTGTTCGCCTCTGCTTCCGGACCTGGCTTTGGAGCCTGGCTGGCGGAGGCTCGATTGGCAACCTCTCCGGACACAGTCCGGCGAGCGCTCGTTTTCCTGGAAAGATCACAAGCGTTAGTATGCCTTCCAGGAATCAAACCTTGGAACACGGTGGCACGCCATACCGTTGCGGTGGCGTTTCGATCCGGACTGCACTTCTTTTTAGCCTATTGGGCCGTGCTGCCCCTTGTTGGCCAGCCGCCGCGGGCTCGGCTTCCCGCCTCAAAGGCACCCCCTGCGAAACACCATCGGTATACGGTGATCAGAAATAAGCACGGATGGGTCATGGTAATGGGACTTCGGTCGCAGTTACGTGTGAGGCTGGAAATATTCTGGGGTAATCGGCCGTAATGGCGACCAAAGCATTGTCGATGCTAAGTTGGCGAAATACCCCATCGATCAGCTCCACCTTTATGTCCGGGTCTTCTTGGGAAGCCGGGTTGTGGAGACGGGCTGTTTATATCTTTTATGGCCCGGCGCAGTTCCTGCGTCAAAATCACAAAATGAGATACTTAACCATGGGAATATGGATCGGATGGGAAGAAAGAAATGTCCGCTTACCCAGCTTCGAGGATTGTTCATAGAAAATCCGTTCAGTGGACTAAGACGGAGAAAATCCTCCTCTTCCCCTTTGTACAACGCGGACAAGATCTTCACCAGATCGGCGACCGATCCCAGCCCCTTACGGCCGTGACGGTTGGCATCATACTCCCCGTTGAAATCCCACATGTGATGGCCCCTATACTGGAGCGGTTGTACCCCCCGCATAATGCATGTGGCCATGACCCCGATCATGGTCAGTCCGGAATGAGCCAACAACCTTATTCGGCTCATCAGGTAAAGGACGTCCCTGTCATTTTCCCTTTGGGGGCTCCGCGGACGCCAACTTAGGCGTTTCTTCAAGGAAGCATTACTGAACTCCGGGAGGCCGATCCGAACAGGATCCGGCAGCGGGACGTCTTCTGTATAAAACCATTTCGAAGGCCAGTCTTCGGACGGCTTCTTCGGGGTTCCGGATAGATATCCGGTCCCGGCGATGCGCCATAGCTCGGCTCCGCCCACTTGATATATTGACCCCTCGTGAGAGCGGGGTACAAGGCAGAACAATCTCTTCCACAGCGCAAAATGATCCTCGATGCCCAAAAACAGCTCGCAAAGGGCCACGAAGCCCGCAATATGCAAAATGGAAGCAGGCGTGAGGTTGTGCAACTGGAGGCCGTAGAACTCCTGGAGCCCCCGGAGAAACGGATGAATTGGAAATCCAAGCCCTCTTATCAGATAAGAGACGAAGCATACCCGCTCCCCTTTGGAGGGATCGGGGACGCTCTCCGCTCGCTTTCCGCCCTTATAGGTGGCGAGTCCGGCTCGAACCGGAACCATGAAGGCTGGGGGAAGAAATCCCTTGGTTTGGAGCGTCACTAGCTCGCTATGTGGTACTGAGCATCTCTCCCAATCTCCGGGCTGAGGGCTGGGAGCGAGAGAGGAGGAGCCGCGTCGACTGTCCATGATGGAATGGATTTTCGTCAGAGGCATACTGATGAATGCTCGCGGAGGGAGGATGGTGTGATTCGGATCTGGATCCTCGTCTCTTTTATAGATGGCTCATTTGCGCAGCTAGGGGCGTAAAAGTAAAGAAACCTTGGATTTTCGCATTCATTCAACACGTGGAAGGTGGCCATTATTGGGCGTAGAAGCCGAGGAGTGCGATATTTATGAGAAGCTGGATGCTATTCAACAGGTGCACATGATTTGGAGAAGAACACGCCTTGCAATGCCGAAGACAATCTATGCGCCGGACTCATCGTCATTGAAGCCTGGTTCAGGGGCTACTGAGGGAGTCCCGGATTAGGGGGTGTCCGGATAGCCGAACTATAGCCTTTGGCCGGACTCCTGGACTATGAAGATACAAGATTGAAGACTTCGTCCTGTGTCCGGATGGGACTTTCCTTGGTGTGGAAGGCAAGCTTGGCGATACGGATATGTAGATCACCTACCATTGTAACCGACTTTGTGTAACCCTAACCCTCTTTGGTGCCTATATAAATCAGAGGGTTTTAGTCTGTAGGACGAACAACAATCATACCATAGGCTAGCTTCTAGGGTTTAGCCTCTCTGATCTCGTGGTAGATCTACTCTTGTACTACCCATATCATCAATATTAATCAAGCAGGAGTAGGGTTTTACCTCCATCGAGAGGGCCCGAACCTGGGTAAAAACATCGTGTCCCTTGTCTCCTGTTACTATCCGCCTAGACGCACAGTTCGGGACCCCCTACCCGAGATCCGCTGGTTTTGACACCGACAACGTGCATCACGTCGATCGAAGAGCGGACCTCTAGGTCTTTCCAGTAGGGTAGGTCCCAAAATATAGATTTCTTCTTCCACATGGGTGCGTGATTCTCAGTGTCATTCGGAACAGCTAGTCCGCCGGGACCCTTTCCAAAGATTACGTGTAAATCATTGACCATAGCAAGTACGTGATCACCGGTACGCATGGCGGGCTTCTTCCGGTGATCTGCCTCGCCTTTGAAATGCTTGCCTTTCTTTCGACATTGATGGTTGGTCGGAAGAAATCGACGATGGCCTAGGTACACATTCTTCCGATAGCTTCCCAGGTATATACTATCGGTGTCAAGTAAACAGTGCGTGCATGTGTGGTATCCCTTGTTTGTCTGTCCTGAAAGGTAACTGAGAGCGGGCCAATCGTTGATGGTCACGAACAGCAACGCCTTTAGGTCAAATTCCTCCTTTTTGTGCTCATCCCACGTACGTACACCGTTTCCATTCCACATCTGTAAAAGTTCTTCAACTAATGGCCTTAGGTACACATCAATGTCGTTGCCGGGTTGCTTAGGGCCTTGGATGAGAATTGGCATCATAATGAACTTCCGCTTCATGCACATCCAAGGAGGAAGGTTATACATACATAGAGTCACGGGCCAGGTGCTGTGATTGCTGCTCTGCTCCCCGAAAGGATTAATGCCATCCGCGCTTAAAGCAAACCATACGTTCCTTGGGTCCTTTGCAAACTCATCCCAGTACTTTCTCTCAATTTTTCTCCACTGCGACCCGTCAGCAGGTGCTCTCAACTTCCCGTCTTTCTTATGGTCATCACTGTGCCATCGCATCAACTTGGCATGCTCTCCATTTCTGAACAGACGTTTCAACCATGGTATTATAGGAGCATACCACATCACCTTCGCAGGAACCCTCTTCCTGGGAGGCTCGCCGTCAACATCACCAGGGTCATCTCGTCTGATCTTATACCGCAATGCACCGCATACCGGCCATGCGTGCAGATCCTTGTATGCACCACGGTAGAGGATGCAGTCATTAGGGCATGCATGTATCTTCTCCACCTCCAATCCTAGAGGGCATGCGACCTTCTTTGCTGCGTATGTACTGTCGGGCAATTTGTTATCCTTTGGAAGTTTCTTCTTCATTATTTTTAGTAGCTTCTCAAATCCTTTATTAGGCACAACATTCTCTGCCTTCCACTGCAGCAATTCCAGTACGGTACCGACTTTGTGTTGCCATCTTTGCAATTGGGGTACAACTCTTTTTGGTGATCCTCTAACATGCGATCGAACTTCAGCTTCTCCTTTTGACTTTCGCATTGCGTCCTTGAATCGACAATGACCTGGCGAAGATCATCATCATCGCGCACATCGTCTGGTTCCTCTTGATCTTCAGCAGCTTCGCCCGTTGCAGCACCATCGTGCACATCGTCTGGTTCCTCTTGATGTTCAGTAGCATCACCGTATTCAGGGGGCACATAGTTGTCATCGTACTCTTCTTCTTCGCCGTCTTCCATCATAACCCCTATTTCTCCGTGCCTCGTCCAAACATTATAGTGTGGCATGAAACCCTTGTAAAGTAGGTGGGTGTGAAGGATTTTCCGGTCAGAGTAAGACTTCGTATTCCCACATATAGGGCATGGACAACACATAAAACTATTCTACTTGTTTGCCTCAGCCACTTCAAGAAAATCATGCACGCCCTTAGTGTACTCGGAGGTGTGTCTGTCACCGTACATCCATTGTCGGTTCATCTGCGTGCATTATATATAATTAAGTGTGTCAAAATCATTACAGAACATCATGAATAGATAATTAAGTGACCAAATTAATAGAAGTTCATCATCACATAAAAACCAAAGTACATACATAGTTCTCATCTAACAACATAAAGCTCTGCAGAGCATCTAAATTAATTAAACCATACATTGAAACTATGTAAAACATTTCAATGCGAAAACAAATGCGATCATACTCGCAACCAAGGTAACAACTGATCCAACGGCATAATGATACCAAGCCTCGGTATGAATGGCATATTTTCTAATCTTTCTAATCTTCAAGCGCATTGCATCCATCTTGATCTTGTGATCATCGACGACATCCGCAACATGCAACTCCAATATCATCTTCTCCTCCTCAAGTTTTTTTATTTTTTCCTTCAAGAAATTGTTTTCTTCTTCAACTAAATTTAACCTCTCGACAATAGGGTCGGTTGGAATTTCCGGTTCAACAACCTCCTAGATAAATAAAATCTATGTCGCGTTGGTCGGCATAATTTTCATAAACAATAAATGAACCAATAGTTACGAAAAGATAATATATACCACATCCGAATCATAGACAGGACGAGGGCCGACGGGGGCGGATACCAAAACCATCGCACTATATAAGATGCAATAATAAAAGTAAGAAAATAATACAAGTATCTATCTAAACATACAAGTAAGAATATTTTTCCTTTCAGAAAGAAGATAAGAACAAGAGGCTCACCACGTGGTGCCGGCGATGAGATCGGCGCGGGTGATCGACGGCGGTGAAGACCGGGACAGAGCGTGACGGACCGCTAAACCTAGACAAATATTGAGGAAAATGGAGCTTGGAGGTCGAGCTTGGAGAGAAGAAAGCTTAAGTAGTGTGGCTCGGGCATTCCATCGAACACCTTGTGTGCATAGGAGGTGAGCTAGAGCACCACCAAGCCCTCTCCCCTCGGCTAAGACAAAAAACAGAGCGGTGTGCTCTACTCTTACGCGGGGGGTATATATAGGCACATCATTGGTCCCGGTTGGTGGCATGAACCGGGACTAAAGGGCAGCCTTTGGTCCCGGTTCAAGCCACCAACCGGGACCAATGGTGGTGGGCCAGGAGCGAGGCCCATTGGTTCTGGTTCGTCCCACCAATCGGGAGCAAAAGGGCCAGACGAACTGGGACCAATGGCCCACGTGGCCCGGCAGGCCCCCAGGCTCGCGAACCGGGACAAATACCTCCATTGGTCCCGGTTCATGGCAGAACCGGGACTAATGGGCTGAATCGGCCTGGGCCATTGCCCCCTTTTCTACTAGTTGCTTTTTTACGTGTCAGCTATGTGGGTTCTGCTCTTTGCGCCGCTGCATCCCCGCATATCATCAGCCCGCAAATCTCAAATCCAACATAATTCAACAATTGAAAACAAACTTAATTATTCAAATCAAACATAAAACGATAATCATCCTCATTACAAATAATTATTCAAATCACCATAGCAAACCTAAAATAACGCAATACAAAACTTGTCATGAATACAAATACAAATGAATAGAAAAATTAGTGCATGCGGATAAAATACAAAGGTGCTATCTAAAAAAGTGCATACGGATTACCACCATCTCAGCCACTAACAGTGGGCCCCTTCATGTGGCACGCATAGGGATACGACTGGATACCGTAGAAAGCACCGTATATGAATAAGAGGACAAGTTAGATGACCAGAAACACATATTTTACAAATTTATGCACTAAACTAAACGTTGCATGCAAGTTATGTGACTTCTAATGTATTTACCTCATTAGGAAACCCACGTGAAATTCCTAATAACGTGTTTTGGTGCAAAATAATGCTCTAGCAGATCTGCTATATGTCTCTGCATTATCATAATTTAAGCTACATATATTTAGATGTTATGGAGGTCTAGTATGGAACTCCATATCCAAGTGCCACAGCCAAAGGAAAGTTTCAATTTCTTTATCGTCGCACAACGCGCGGGAATGAAACATCCCATCCCCCCACACATCACCCGCTACGGGCACACGACCATTTTAATGCCACACGTGTTCCCTCCAATTCTCGTGGCGGCCCGTTGGATGGCCACCGCACGACATGTTCTTCTGAAAGTGCAACTAATCCTTGGGTGGTTCTGGTAATTAATAACAACATACAAGTCATTGATATAATGCTCATTGAAAATAGATTTCAGAGCAAATCAATCATTGACATGGCAATAACTAGTGATTATGGACCCCTCAGAATGCTAAGGTCAAAGATTGGCAAAGCTCCAAGACTCTACATTTTTGGTTAAGTGATCCAAGATCACATTGAGTGCATAAGAAAGCAATACTATTCAAAAGCGATGAGGTTTTGATCATGACTCAACTGCTCAAGTGCTTAGTGATATTGCTCCAAAGTCCATCTCGGTACCACCAAAATGTTCCCGTCTGGACCCACCGAGATGACCCCATGCCAAACCCTAACATTTCGGTACAACCGATATGGATCTTGGTCTCACCGAGATGGCCTGACCAAGTTTTTGTTGTGAAGTTGTTTCATTTCGGAATTACTGAGTTGAAACGATCGGAACTACCGAAATGAGGTCTTGCCCTAGCCACTGCACTTCGTTCACACTGAATCGTTCTATTCGGTCTCACTGAAAATTCTAACGGTCAAGTGTTTTGCATTAGTCGATCTCACCTTTCATGTCGGTGTCACCGAGTTGGGTGAAAGACTTAGAATGGTTGGATTTTTGGTGCTGCCTACACTAGTAGAAAAAGGGTCAAACGTGAAGCACATTAGTGCCGGTTTGTATTAGAGCCGGCACAAATGTATACATTAGTGCCGGTTCCAATGGCTAGCCGGGCCGCTCTCATTAGTACCGGTTCGTGGCTAACCTTTAGCACCGGTTCGTGCCACGAACCGGTACTAATGAGGGTGGTGGCAGGATGTTGTCAGTCTGGGCCCCCTCCAGCACCTTTAGTACCGGTTCGTGCCACGAACCGGTACTATAGGTCCTCCTGCATATAAACCCTTCGTCCAGCTCGCTCTGTTCTTCCCCCTTTCCCCTCTCCTCTCCTCTCTGATCTTCCTCTTCCCCTCGAGCTCATCACACATTTTGCCCAAAATTTGTCAAGATTTGAAGGCCCCCATCCATTCAAGTGATCACAAAGGTTAGCAACTTTGTCCTTTCATCTCTCATTGCTAGATTAGCTCTTGCAATGCTTTATATAGTTATTAATTTGTGAGTTTAGTAATTTGGGAGGAAATATATATATGTGCTAGTATTTGATTTATATGCAATTTGAGGTCAAAAATAACACTTAGTTTGCATATGTAGGTGTGGTTTACTTAGTGCCTTCTAAATCTCCGTCGTAACCACCGTCGATCGCCCGCACCGTCCCGTCGCCGGCACCACCTTGTGGTGAGCCTCTTGTTCATGAAATTTTATATAAAAAATTGATGTTTGTGTGATTTGGATATATAGTTAATCATGTAATAATTATCTTACCCGTACGTTGTTTGTTATACATAGTGCCATGGTTTTGATATCCGTCCCTGTCGGCCCTCGTCCTTGTTATGATTCGGATGTGGTATATTCTCTTTTAAAACTATTTGTTACATTTCGTGTTTATGACAAATTATGCCCATCAAGTTGACATAGATATTTTTATCTAGGAGGTATGTGAACCGGAAATTCCAACCGACCCTATTGTCGAGAGGTTAAATTTAGTTGAAAGAGAAAACGAGTACTTGAAAGAAAAATTGAAAAGAATTAAGGGGGAGAAGATGGAATTGGAGTTGCATGTTGCCGATGTCGTCGATGATCACAAGATTAAGATGTACTAAAACATGTCTAGGTACATCTATATTTTGACAAATGGAAGACATGCGGCCATGCCAATTTCATTTAATTTACAGAGGCCGGCGAATACACAAAAATTTCTTGTCAAGTGGTGCGAGGCTGACGCTGAATCCCAATAACCCCCTGCTCTATTCTGTTCTGTTCTCTGCTGCATACCGCATCACCATTGCAGCACAAAGCCCTCAAATTAGGAAGCAGGCGTGTATCGTGCCCGCCCAAATGAGAGGAACACCTACAGGCACTATCTGTTGAGAGGAACAAGTCAGTGCCAAACACGACAGATGAGAGCCGAGTTGTACTAGTAGGGATTTTTTTTAAAACTTTTTTTGGAAAATAAAAGAGAGCAAGTAATGTGCCGCCTGCTGACCTTGGAAATTTGAACAAGAAAGCCACCGCACGACTCCTTCAACATACTTGTGCTTCATTTACCGTAGTAGTAATTAGCTTGTACTCCCTCTGTAAACAAATATAAGAGTGTTTACATTACTGGTTTAGTAATCTAAACGCTCTTATATTTCTTTACGGAGGGAGTACGTACGTATTCAAGACCAAGTGCAACATTCACTAGTGCACTGTAACCAACTTGTCTACATAATTCGAGTAATCAACTATTCTTGGGTCACACAATGATGAACAAGCTGGAATAATAGGTAACTCCTCGGAAATGTAATTGGTGTAACAGCCAGTCATTCGTTACCTTACCTTACAGCCAACAAGGATCAATCACTGTAATATAATTGGTGTGAAACCTCAGCCTGTGCCATCTCTGCACAAGATGCATGGTACCACACAATGCTTTCGATTGGTTCTCCGCACCAGCATAACCAAAACACTCGTCGTTGCTTCAAACATGCTGCACTCCGTCAAGAATTTGTCCTATAAGAATAACTCTGCTACTCAGGAGGGAGGCCTAAATTTTCCTACCAAGCTTACAATGTTTCAGTGCACAACACTCCTATTTGAGCATTATATTAGGTAGTAGGGAAAACCCAAAAATGAAATGAGAACAAAGTGTCAAGTACATACTGACCTTTCAGCATATCAACACAGACAATTGCCCTGTTCACTTCTGTTTGTTTGTTTGTTTGTTTAGATACGAGAGCTATGTATGTTCTGAATCAGCTGTGGAATTCGCTGCAAGGATGAATGCCAGCCAATGAAACCTAAACCTGTCTAAATGCAATCTCCCTGCAAGATTGTACGTACCTGGGTACATTACTGTTCTTTTCTGTGAGTAGTAGCTGGGTACAATAGTCAGAGTACTCTGCCCCAGCATAAACTAAGAGCATCTCCAACAGCCGCGCTATAGCACCGCGCGCAAAAAACCTGTTTGCGCGCGCGCTGCGGCATGTTTTGCGCGCCCGCCTGCGCTGGCTCCAGCGGCCGCGCCAGAATACAGCGCGCGCGCGCCGCTCCAGCAGCCGCGCCATACAGTGCGCGCGCCGGGCATTTTGCATATATGGATATATGGATATTTTGGACAAAAATGAACATGTAAAAATTTGACACAAACAAGTTGATGAATAAAAGTTCATGCCCACAAGTTCATCAAAATCATGCCCACAAGTTCATCCAACCAAGTTCAAATGCAAACTAAAAGTTCAAGACATGAAGACACATCAATCTTCATCTTCCTCTTCTTCGTCTTCGTCCTCATCTTCCGAAGACGACTCTTCCGCCTCCGAAGATGAACCTTCCTCCCTATCCTCATCACGCACCGCATCATGTGAAGCTCCGACGGTGTTGGCAAGATCTTCAACGGCATCTTCATGGGAATGTGTGTGAGAAGCCATGTCGGCCGGAGGTGCACCCATACCTCCCATGAGAGAAGCAAAACTCATGCCTCCCATGGCGGCCATAGCGTCGGAGGGTGCTCCAAAGCCACCCATGCCTCCCATGGCGGTCGGAGGTGCACCCATGCCTCCCATGGCGGCCATAGCGTCGGAAGGTGCTCCAAAGCCGGCGCTTCGGTAGGTGCGTCGGCGGCCGGCTCAACGAGTGAGCTCGCCGGCGCTTCGGTAGGCGTCGCGGCCGTCGAACGCCCTGCAAGCTTTTTGCCCCTCGCCATGCCGGAGCCGTCCGCCGCCTTGTTCTTCTTTGCGGATGTTTTGCCCTTCTTCGTCCGCGCCGCATTGGGTACTTTCTTCGACGGTGCGGCGGCGGCACGGGATGGCGCCGGCGCGACGCCACCCGGCGCCGGCGCCGTAGTCATCCGCGGCGGCAAGAAGAGGCTGCGCGCGAGGCCGACGCTCGGCGGAGCTCCGGCGGCGGCGACGCCCGCGCTCGCCGCGCTAGGGTTTCCGGCGGCGGGGGGGTCGCGGATGTACAGCGGGGTGAGCGGGGCGCCGGTGTGCGCGTCCATGGCGGGGGGTAGGACGAGGAGAGGGAGAGAGCGCTCGAGTGTGCCGCGCGCTGTAGCTGGCGCTCCAAATACACCGCGCGGATAAGCGGTTTTGACCGCGCGCCCAACCCGGTATCGCGCGCGCGCCGTTTTTGCGCGCCCGCTGGAGCGAGCCGCCGCGTAGCGCGCGCGCTAAAATGGCATTTTTTGCAGCGCGGCGCTCGTTTAGCGCGGCTGTTGGAGATGCTCTAAACTTGGTGGTTGACCAAATAATAGTCAGAGTACTACAGGAATAATTCAGTATCAGGCTAAACATATTCAAGAATCAAACAAATATTGGGAAGCATTCTCCCTTGTAGAGTGTATCTCAATTCAATTTCACTTCACAATAATAGTAGGAAGGTTACATCCATACCATTCTGTAAAGCAAATAAATGCACCACCAAGACAAGAAGACAGCCCTCTCTGCTACATATATCTGATATATGAGCCTTTACAAAGCAGCATCCTATCAAATGAAAGGATTCAAGTAAAAGGAAATTAAAGCACTTGATTCGTGGTAAGAAAAGCAAATATTTTTTAATAACAGCAGTTAAATACCTCCTACTGATGCCAACAGTTAAATTGGCCTCTTCTGTTCAGTCCTGCTGCTTCATGCGAAAAAAGGAGCACAAGCCTGTCAAACATATTATTGCAGCTATGACTGAAGTCTTCATCTTGATCCGCACCAAGTGAGTGATGTCTTGCACGCCCTTTTTTTCATGTACGGAACAGAAACTGATGAGGAAAATGCACGCATACATATCAACTATCAATCTCAAGTCTAATAGCAGAAAAGGGGTACAAAAAGAACTGCGGTTGCTTGAACTGTGAATGCAGTCATAAATTAAGCACATAATATAAACTAGATGGAGAAAGCAAGCAGGATAAATATAAATAAGCAAGCCAAAGTGGTTGCTTTGCACCGTGAATGCAGTCATAAATTTAGGATCAGAATTTTGGTTCTGGAGGTACTAACCTTAACCGGCAGATTTGAGTTGCAGAGAAATATCGATCATGTAATCGTGATCCACAAACGACATGTCCACACTGCTGAAAGGATTGCATTGCTGAAAGGATTCACAACTTATGTCCACACTGTTGCAGTGCCCGGTATCCCTGTCAGAATTTAGAAGCAGTGACAAAGTTAGCATTGGGCCGGGGATACAGAAGCAAGCAAGCACATTATGTTTCAAACAAAAAGCTTACAACACTGAAATGGTCAGCAGAATGAAGAGTCGGTTGTATCTCGCACCGGACCTACTGATTAATGTGCACGTTTGCCAACTTGTGTGCACAAAAGATTTGACAAGTCAAGATGAGGCAGAAGTATGGATGGCTAATAAACCTCGCTTCAGAAATAGGAAAACAAAAGATAGGGAGGCGACAAGTCTTACCTTGGGTATACGTGACGGATAAATCTGGGTAGGTTCTTTTGATTTCCTCAATTTGCTTGTCTAGCCAAGGAGCCCAGTAACCACGCATCTCTAGTTTTCTCAGCGAAACCGGGAGGCCCTCCTTGGGCATTGATATCATTCTTTGACAGTCAACGACACGCAACTCCTTGAGAGAAGAAAGGCGATGTAGCCCTTTAGGAAGGGACTCCAGACACCGGCAGTCGAAAAATGTTATATTCTGGAGGGAGGTGAGGAGCTGCAGCGCTTTCTCTTGCTCTTCCGTGAAGCCTTCCATCCACTCATCATCGGACTCGAATTCAAGTGTGTGGAGGGCCGGGGCGAGGAGGTTGCAAATAGGAGCAACAAGCAATCCACAGATGTCATCCACCCTGAGTACCTCCAATCTAGAGAGGTAACCTGCAGGCAATAATTTGGCCCTTTCCACCTCTGAGAGCATATCTGCTGCTATGCTGTTGCACCCACACACTTCCAGTTGTATGAGGTTGACTGCGATGAGAGGATTGAATCCGTCCACTGTTAACTTTCTGCATCTTATTAGCCTTAGAGTGGTGAGAGACGTGAGGTTTGAGAGCAGAGCCATTGACTTCATGCTTGTCTCTCCTTCGACATCAAGTTTCTTCAGGGAAGCAGGGAAAGGGCAAATGGTCTCTGATTCTCCCTTTCCCATGGGCCACCGACAGAACAATTGGCCACAGTACTCTATTCTTAATTTTAGGAGCAATGAGTTGTCCTCCTGAATTCGTTCTCCATTCTCCTTCTCCACAGGCACAAGAACCAGGCCCGTACACTCTGAGAAGGTAAGTTCCTGCAGTGAGCTGGATGATGGGAACTGCGTTCCACATTCCTCCTCATAGCCATCAATCTTCAACACAGAAAGAGCCGGGAAACAGTTTAATACTTCTGAAGATGATTTGCTGGTAAGATGAGATACATCTAATTGGAGACTCTTAACTGAATGGAAGACAAAACTGCCATCCAGCTCTTCAGGGAACAAACCGTCGCATCTTCCGACAATCATATCTTCTACTTTATCCAGATTGTGGGAGGCCAAAGCACCGCCATACCCTCTAACAACCAATTTCTTTCCATCATAAGACAACAACGTCCCTAAATCATCTCGCAGAAATTTGTAAAAACTTCTTGAATTACCTGTGTTAATAAACAAATCTGTCAGTGTGGAGGTGTGAGGCATAGAGGGCAGAGACACCTTGGGGCAACGAAAAACTTCAAGTCTGTGCAAATTGGTGCAGGATACCTCCAACAAGGGCATCACACAGAGATTGGGACAATTGATGCATGTGATTTCTGTAAGACTTGGAAAGGAATGGCAATTAGGTTCCACAACCCATTCAGCAAGTTCTGGCATGTCATGAAACTCAACTGTCTTCAAGCGCATAAAACATTTGCCTGGAGCGCCACCACATCGAGGCCCAAACTGATGCATTCCAGAAATGTTCGTCAAATTGAGGCCCTTGAGATTTGGTAGCTTCCCAAAAGGTGGGAGGGTACTCCAAGATATGCCTTCTAGAGCGAGTCTCTCTAAGTTTGTTAACCACATGTCAAGACACAACCAGCTAGGACCAATGGTACCAACATGATTTGCAATTGTAAGTACTCTAAGATTAGAGTGTGGTTGAAGAGCATCAAGAATATCAGCATCTCTAGTTGGTCCATCTATGCCCCAGAGTAATTCTAACTCCTCCAGATTCCTTTTCAACATCAGTTTGGCTGCAGTAGCTTCCTCCTTGGTTGCCACGTGTTCAAGGCCACGTATAGTCAGTCCTCCTTCAAGCTCTGTCAATGCCCCAAGTTCTGACAGTTCAAATCCCATGCTCTCCTTCTTAACATGGAATTCTTTTAGCTCCTGCAGATGCTTCATCTTTCCGACACTGCGAATATTGGAGTGGATTTCACTTGCAGCATGGAAATCATGTAAATTCTCAAGGTGGCTAAAGTCTTCAGGCAAATCATAACTACCACACCAATAGTCTAGGTCCAAGAATTTCAAGTGATAAAATCTTGATAGTGTACTAGGTAAACTGATTTCACCACTTATGTAAGCTGAACTAATTTTCAGGTACTGGAGGTGGATAAGTTTCGAAAACTTGTATGGAAAAGATTGTGCAGACTTCACAGCTATAAATAGGACACGCAGACTATTTATTTCCTTGAAGCTATCTTTCAAAATCTTGTCGATTCTTTCTTCTTCATATTCTCTAAAAATCATCAAAGTCCGCAGATTAGAAATATCTATCCTCTCCCTTAGTTTACACATTTCTTCCTCAAAATTTGCATCATATCTGTCTTCTATGTTGATAGATAAGTGTCGAACAGATTGCGGGATGGCATCAGCTCTGAAATCTAAGCCACTTATATTGAAGCATTCTTGTGCAGAAACACTCTTAGATAGCTCATGCATTAAATAGGGGGATCGATCACCCAAATCGAATACCTTCATGAGAAAACCATTGTCCACTAGTTCTTCCAAGTAATTCCTATTGGCTTGCTGATTAGAGTCTATGATTCCAATTGAAACCCAGAGATGATTGATTTCTGAAGAAGTAAACTCATGATCTTCAGGGAAAAGGCCACAATAGGAAAAGCATTTCTTCAGATCAAAAGGGAGGTATTCATAGCTAATTTTTAAAGACGGCATGATATCATCATTATTTCGCTGCTTTAGCCACTGATGCTTTTCAAGAACTCCATTCCAATGTTTCTGAGAAAAGTCCTTCTGCAATAGTCTACCGACTGTTTTTGCTGCTAGCGGAGAACCCTTTAGCTTGTTTGCTATTTTTCGTGCAATACCAGCTAACTCATATTCGTAATGCTCAGGCTTGTGATCACCAAATATACATGCTTCAAATAATGTGATGAAATCATTAGACTCCAAACCTCGCAGCTCTAGTGGATCAACTGTTTTCACCATGTCTGCTACCTTTGGGAATCGAGTTGTGACAAGTAGCATGCTTCCTTTGGTTTCCCCCATTGCGAACGGAGCTAACAGGGTTTTCCACTGATCAGCACCGTCACATTTCCATATATCGTCCAAGACAATTAGAAACCTCTTGGACTTGAGACGTCGCACAATGGATCTCTGAAGATGATCTAAATTGGTTGTTTCATTTGCAACACTGCTGCTTCCTCCTTCTTCAGTTGCAGGTATGCAGGCAAGGATCTCCCTGGTGAGCTTAAGCACATCGAAATCAGTGGATACACATACCCAGACCCTGACTTGGAAGTGGTCTTGAGTCCTTCCATCATTGTACAGGTGAGTGGTGAAAGTTGTCTTTCCAATACCCCCTGGACCAACTATAGGAAGAACAGAAACAGTCTTTGTGGCACCAGTATCGGTGATACAATTGACAGTTTCCTCAAAAGTGTCTGTCCTGCCATACAATGTGTCTTGTATAATCATGGAACCAGTCTGAGGCCGATGTCGGACGACTGCCGTGTTGTTGATTGGGGTACTGCTGAGCAAATTGGAGACCAAATCACAGTGGGACTGCATGCCCTGTAACAGGGACTTGATTTCTCTGGACATGGACACTCTGTCGAAATGCAGCGTATCACCATCATCAGCACTAGCAGAGTTGGAGTTGGTGTCGCCGGCAACAGCAGCAGCAGTAGCAGAACTGGAGTTGGTGACGTGGCGTGGTGCTCTGGCAACAGCAGCAGCAGCAGCATCACCACCATCCCTATTGGTCTTGGGTGTACGGGAGCAAGAAAAACACTGGAACCAACTGCCTAGGGTGTGGCGAAGAGCACTACGGGCGTGGAGAGCTTGACCGCGGACAAGGCCGTCCAGATCTTGGGTGGTGGCGTAGTTGGTGCCGTGGAGCCTGTCATGGATGTGGAAGTAGTGGACCTCATCGAGCAAGTCCTCTGCCTGGTCGGCGTCCCTTCTCAGCTTCTCCAGCAAGCGCTGCAGGGCAAGGTTGTCGCCGACGTGGCTCCCCTGGGCCTGGGCGTTGTGCAGCAGGCCTTGCGTCTGCAGCAGCTTGTCCTTGATCTGCTCCGAGTTGTGGCCGAGCTGGAGGCTGTCCACGTACGCCGCCACCAGGCCGTCGGACAGCGTCGTCCACACCTTGCCGAGGAGCGAAGCCGCCGAGCCGAGAGCCAGCTCCATCTACATGTACTCCGCTGGCCACCTCGCCTCGCCGCGCCGGAGCAGTAGTGGAAGCAGCAGAAAGGCTTGTGTAGGGTAGGTGGGCAAGGCAGCTCCTTCAACAAATAGGCTCCAGCGGTAGGTAAGCACGCAGAAGCAGAGAGTTGCTTGAGCATATCCAACCAGGAGAGACAATACTCTCTGTTAGCTAGCTCGATTTCTTCTTTTTTTTTAGCAAGTGGCATATTTGATTAAGCCAGACAACTTGCTTGCTAAGATATTTACAGTATTGTAAGTATTTGGTTAGGTACAACTACTACTATGTCTCATCTGGCCGGCCGGCGGCGACCAAAACCAGAAACCAACTCGATCATTTGTTCCTTTCTTTTGGCTAACAGAAATAGCACATACTGCATGAACTATATATATGAATTCTTCATGCGGCATATTCCTTCCTTCCCAAAGAGAGATGACACCCATCGCATGGTGTTTCGTTTTTTTCAATACTGTAAGTTAGACTAGTACTGGGTATGCAGTTCATGTTGTGAGCTCAAGTAAACCCAATCCACGAATTAATGAGCATTAAAATCGAAAGGCATCACTGCTTCAAGGTGACTGAAGTTGCAAGAGGATATATTCAGAACAGGTGTAGATGGCACATCAATAACGGTAAAATCACCATATACATGTTTCTACAATGGGAACGGAACTGACAGCCAGCGACCACCTTCACTTACCAGCAGCAAGTCTTTCTACCTTAATTTTCGCAAACTTGAAATTAACTTTCTAGAAAATCTGAGTGCAATGCTAGAAACCAAGCAAAGGGTCAGTTAATGGAGAAATTGACAACTAAAAAGGTAAAGAAGAAACATTCAATCATTCTTCTCCCTCAGTTATTAATTCTGATTTCAAACCAGCACCGAAAGATAATTTTTTTAGTATTTGGACTTTTATTGAGTTATTCCAAAGATTTCATGGTATTCTAAAAAAAAATAGCCAATATTTTTGAGAATACTCCCCCTAATCTTGAGGAATCGGCAACAGACAAAGATCAAATTTGAAAGAATGACCCCACGCCCCGCAATCACACCCCCAAGTCCACTAATGGCAAGGCTGCTAACCAGAAATATTTGTGTGAGGATTGGGTTGAAGGGAGAAGGAAGCTTCTTCCTGCGTAGTACATCGTAGTCCTTTCTGGAATGCATTCAAAAGTATATATAAAGATAGCATTAAGCTATGTACACACAGGTGCCTTGACACAAATACTTGAAAGGATGTGTCTGATCAAAGACAGGCTCCCTATATGCCTGCACTCTTACAATTCACAAACACAGCAATTTTAAAGTGCAATTGAGTGGTTTGTGGAAAGTGGAACTATTGTTCTCTCTTTCCCCAACGAGAGTATTGCTGTGTTTATGAGGCATGAGAGTATAGGATGCGAGTTGTGTTTTTCTCCTTGGTTCTGGAGGAAAGGATAATGGTATTTTTGTGTAGGGGTAGGTGGGCAAGACAGCTCCTTCAAGCAACAGACAAACCTCAAGGAATTAAGAAGCAGAGAGTTGCTTGAGCACATCCAACCAGTCTCGAGAGACAACAATACTCTTTTGAGATAGCTAGCTCCAACTTTTTTTCAGCAAGTGGCAGATTTGATTAAGCCAGCAGACAACTTGCTAGCTTAATCTTGTAGTATTGTATTTGGTTAGGTCCAACTGCTACTATGTCTCATCTGGCCGGCGACGACCAAACCCAGATACCAACTCATTTGTTGCTTTTTTGCATAACAGAAATGGCAGAAACTGGTGTGCTAAGAACTACATGTATGCAAGTATTCTTCATGAGGCATATATATTCAATCCTTGGTTCTGAAAGAGAGATGACACCTAACTTGAGTACCCATTGCCCATCGGACTTGGCTAACGGCGTTTCGTCATTTCAGTATTGTAAGTCGGGCTAGTTGTGAGCTAAAGTAAACCCAATCTGTGCATCAACGAACATCGACATGGAAATGGGTAGCAAGAGGATATTATATATTCAGAACAGATGTAGATAACCATACATACAAAGAAAGTAAATAGTAACAAATTTCGAGTGTACCTTGATTCTTATATTCCAAAAATCAAAACGCAGATGCTGGCCGGGACATATTATATACCCGATAGAAATGCTCGTTACAAACTGGAGTAATCCTTTAAAAAGTCGCCAATATATATAATTAATCTTGTCCTGCTGCAGGCTGCAGCTTATGAATTTTGGTAGCAGATTCATCCATCTGAATCTGAATCTGAATCTGAAAGAAAGAAAGAAAGAAAGAAAGAAAGCAGTGAGAGGCAAACCACAAGCAGTCGTCATGTAAGAGTAGACTTTGTACATAGATAAAACATGAAAGGAAACTACAAAGAGAAGAAGGCCGCAAAGCTGTCGCCATAGCTGCCACTTCTTCTTGTGGCGAAATAATCCCAAGGATGAGGAAGGGGCCGGAGCGTAGAGCCCCAATGAGAGGATGAGGAAGCTGCCTCGCGTCACGACCTCCGACCCCCGAGTCGACATCCGACCCATTCCGCTGCCGCCCCGACTCCACGATCGCTTCCCGCTCTGGCTCATCGACGACCTCCTCCAGGATAGCCCAGATCCGAGGCCGCCGCCGCCGCCGCTGCGCAGCAAACTCTGTCCGCCATGTCGAGGTTGCCTCTTCTCGCTTCTTTTTTTCTTTTTTGGCGAGGACAAATGAAAAATCTGACTTTTTTTTTTGAGGGGTGAAAAATCTGACTTGTTGTCTGTAGGAACATTGATTGAAAACCTTTATGTTTTTTCTTACAAAATAGAAAATGTATGGTTTTTTCTCACAAAGCTTTCCGCATTCGCAATAAAAAAAAAACTACCCAATATCTCCCGAAGGGCCATGTGGATTTCCACGGGGGTTTTGTTTTGCCAATAATATTACACCCTGGACGTTTTTTTCCCTGTTAATATCCACGCTCGCATCCAAACAATGCCTTAGGACCCTACTTTTTTTTTTTTTGAACTTCCTTAGGACCCTACTTAGTTCAACCAAATGAACTAAAGCTTCAAAAATGAAGTGAATTTAAAAAAAAATAGTTCAATTAGATGAATTGAAGAGGATAGGAGGGTACACTAAAGGTTTCAAATTTGCATGCCTACGTTTGGTGCGACTACAAGAAAAAGCACACGAGGTACAAACGAAAACTGTTATTGATCACGAGCTCATCTGCTCATGGATGAACAGTAAAATCATGAAAAATTGCAACAATTATTATAACATTTTTTACATGAAAGATGAACAAATTTTCTATGTGCCTGCAAAGTTTCATGACCCTATCACACACGGGGAGCTCAGGTAGAAAAATAAAAACAGTGCTCCTGGAGAAAAATATTGGACCTTTCTCCGAGCTTTGATTTTTTTTTCCAGCTCAGCTGATGTCACGTTGTCACTAAAATTTGCAGGAACACAGAGAATTTATTCATTTTTCATATATAAAAATAAAAATATGCTAATTTTTACCCCCTCCATTCAAAAAAAATTGTCCCTCAAATGGATGTATCTAGCATTAACTGTGCTAAATACATCCATTTACCGAAAAAGGTTTTCCCCCGCTTTGTATACAAAGCAACCAACCGAACCATACATGGATAGGTGCTGGGGCGGAAGCATCACAGTCACGCCCAAAAGAAACGATAGAGAAAAGCAAAAGAAACAAATGCCGACAACGGCGGATCGACAAAAAACGAAGAAGCCTCGCGATCGCAGCGCCCACCAAGATCTTCCACTAGACTCCAAGACTCCAAAGCGCCGGCACCTATCAACACCTTCAAGAAGGATCGCGACGATGACGATGCTGCTGCCAAGGGTTTCCCCCGGTACACGACGAGGCGAGAGGAAGGGTAGCCCCGACGCCCTCCCGGAAGGTCAGGTGGCACCCACAGGCACCACCGCGCCGGTGTTGGCCATGCCGACAGGGGTTTCCCCCGATCCCAACCCACACCTCGGGCGCCCCGGAGCCTGCCACTTTGGTTGCCCATGCAAGAGCGACAAGGAGGCATTGTATTGAGGCTTAAATGATACGTGGAAGACATGCAAATAAATTCAACGGCGGTGCCGATTTTCTTGTGTTTTCTAGAGTCCTTCTGCGTGCTATGCGGGTATAAATAGGCTGCTTCTCCTTTTGTGGTATTGCCTGTGGTTTCATTGTTGTCCTGGTACTCGGAGGAGAACCCGTGCGTGCAATTGCAGGCCTTTTTTTTTTTTTTTGAGAAATGCAATTGCAGGCCTATGACGTGACCGCCGCGACAGGCCCGTGCTCGGCTGCAAGAAGCTAGGCTGTAACGAGGCCTACCGCTTCATCGCCGGCTGGGGAAGATTCTTGATGTAGAATGGCCCGGACGTGATGAGCGACGTGAGGGCCGAGGACCTGGAGTCGGCCATGGTGGACCTGGACGTGGGTGTCATCTTAGCAGGCCGAGCGCGAGTGGTGGCTGGCTATGGAGGTTGACGCGGGTGGCGTCGGCCGTGCACCCGAATAGCCGGCCTGCTA
Organism: Triticum dicoccoides; assembly: GCF_002162155.2. Lineage (NCBI taxonomy): Eukaryota > Viridiplantae > Streptophyta > Magnoliopsida > Poales > Poaceae > Triticum > Triticum dicoccoides. Next base: position 724,591,426 of record NC_041389.1, on the reverse strand, counting down.
CCTCGCCATCGTTGGAATGTCGGGCCGGACGAAGAGGGGTCCACGTGAGTGAGCGCCGAGCGTCTGCGGCGTCGCCAGTGACTGCAACAGCATCGCCTCCACCAATGTCGGACCGCCCTCTCTCCTCTCCATGTCCTGTCTGTGGTGGTCGCCCAGACCGCGATGGTCTCTGGTGGCGCATGCCGAAGCGTCTCGAGTCCTTATGCGGACGTTGCCCACTTCTACCAAATCAGTGACCTCATTCCGCCTCCCCGCGACACTTCGTTGCCGTGTGCGACAGCGATGGTAGCGCTCAGGTCGCTGTCTACTGCTAGGACATGCTAATGCCACGGTCGCCGAGGAGCTGCATAGAGGACTGCGCTGGCGCCTCCAACGACCTGAGCTCTCTGGACTCCAAAAAGGGACTGCTTCTGCCGTGTCGACGCCGAGGCCGAGGCGTCGGTGTTCTCGACCTTGAGCTCGCTCGACCCATTGGCGCCTGGAGCCCATCCAACTCCGCTCTAGCTCGCGCTCGCCGTGTCGACCTCATGCATGCCAGGCCGCCGGCGCCCCGTCGAAAACGACGCTAGGAGGCGCTCTAGCTCCCTGTCGCCCTGCCTCCATGTGAACTTCAGCATAGTGCTCGCATGGCGGCTGCCTCACCCTCGCTCTCTTGGCCGTGCGTCCTACCGCCCCGTGCGCTGCGTCGCATGCTTCCGGCTTGCGGGGGCTGCCGCTGCATAGCGTGCGTGCACGGCTCGCGTTCTGCCGCTGTATCGTGTCTCAGTGTGTTTGTGTGCGTGCTGCGTGGTGGGTGCGTGTATCCGTGTTTGCTTCTATTGACCTGGGCGCATACTTGAGGTTGTGGGTGCCCATAGTTAGTCCATCTTCACTAATTAATCAACCATGCTTCTTTTAAATTCTGACGAAGTTGTACACCGGCTGTTTTTAGTTGCAGTTCTACAGCCCTGAAATGATAATCTTGACTAGTTTTTTCTTATCGCTATTTAGACATGTTTTTGGCTTTAATTTAAATAATTCCAAGCCCTACAATAGATATGGTTGGCCAAGCTAGTTGGTGTATCCACCATTAATTTGCATGGTTTTGATGCTGAAGAATTTTTATTTTTTTGCAGTAGGCTTAAAGTGTTATCCTCACGGCTTTTGAATGTGTATCCTTGTAGAATATACTGAACTGGTACTGCTTCATATACTGAACAGGTCATGCTCCAATTATCCTCATTTAAACTTTCTTCAACCTGGGCAGGCTACAGAAAAATAGAAGGTAATCTTGTCGGTCCAGGGTGAGCCTTGTTTGGATGTTGTAAGTTCAGTGGATTTTAAGCTCCAGCAAAACCAGCGTATGTTTGATTTACCACCCGACCAGCATAGAGGACTGAGTGACATCACAAGACTGGTAATCATTAGTGTTTTACTTATTTATTCCACTTTTTGCTGTTCTCAATGAGCTAATCTGTTACAGAGAAGCTGGTATAAGAACTTGATTTTTATATGAGATGTACCTAAAAGACTCCAATCGTGCACATGAAGTCATATTGATCGAATGATCGTTGTACATGTAGAACAGGTAATGCTTCGGATCAAGGTTCTCAAAACTATGCAAACGATTTTCCGAGGTGCTGGTGCCATATTGTCGATTTAACTTGGTTAGGAAATCCCTTCGCCCACCACATACCAGGCAAGATATTTTTATTGCCGAATAACTAATTTGATTGGATATTTTCTACTTTTCTCTGCGTTTGAAGCTATTTTCTTTCTTTTTTAGAAAATAAAAATTTGGAAAGTATTGTTTCCTAATTGTGACAAAATTTTATTGTAGGGTGAAGATGAGAAAATTTGTAAAAAAGAAGCCCCTCTGGATGCACGAGATAGATGGAATTTTACTGCACATTACTGGAAAAAAATTGTAGCTTTTCAATTTCAGGTTGGTCAGTTTTCTTCCCTTCAAAGGGTGCATGGCATGAAGTTATTGCTGATCTAACCTGGAAGAATCCCATAGGCTGTGTAACTGTCACGAGAGCTTGATGCAATCTGATGAAAACCAGAACTAGATTAGCAGTTCCAAAGATGAATGGAGCAGCGGAGTTGCATATGAAGGCAAACCTAACAAGTTTGCATCATAGTTGCCCAGGAAGGTAGGAACTCATTTGCTACTATACTAACTGAACTATTTGTTTATAGGCAATGAGATTTTGATCATGGAAGGATGCGGCTGCTTTGATGAGAGTGTAATGCAGGAGATCGGTTCTTAGATCTGACTGTATTGTAATACTCCCTCTGTCTTAAAGTAAGTCTCAACCTTAATACAATTTTGTACTAAAGTTAGTACAATTTTTGCTTATGTTGTACACAACTAGAATAGGCAACAATGAGATGGTCTACCTACGCGAAGTTCAGTTCAGAAACTACATGCAAATGTTAAAAATTCGGAATGTTCGTGAGAGAGTAAAACAGAGAAGGGAGAGAAGGAACAACCAAGATGCAAGCTTTGTGCTACCACTCAATCACATATGGTCCACAATCTTGGTTACTCAATGTTCAGATTATTGTAATTTTTGTACCTAAAAGGTCTTAACTATATTAACCATGTATAATTTTCAAATATTAATAGTTGCACCTTAAAACCCTATGAAACAATCACCTGTACCCTATGATCTTACTACACTTCACATAGCTGAGTTAGCGCTACGTTTTGCATGACATTCTTTGATGGGTCTTCAGTTGTTGGTCAATGTTATCCTGGTCTACATGGTTACATTTTGTTGTTTCAAATAATTGTGCTTTCCTCATCAATGGGTTTTGCTTTAGGTAATATAAGACACCTGATCAATGTCCATGAGGGGAGTAGTTCTCGGACTTCCCATGGTCAGCAGAACGACCAGGGTCCTATTTCTTAGTGGATAGTTGGTTTCTGGTGGATCCGATCACCATTTCTTGGAAAAACTTCCTGAGCAAATGGTACAAGTGATCATGTACCAGTGCTTTCACTTGAGCCTGTAGAAGTAGTACTTGAAATGTATGGGGTCAATGATGAAGGGGTACACTCTGCTAATATGGTCAGGCCAATTCTACCATTTATTTTCCAAGTTGAAAACCATCTTCAAAGCTCCCCAGCAACCAACAACAATGATCCTTCACCGGCAGGCTGTTTTGATTTTTGGTGAACCTTTTGTATCATTTTGATTACATATTGAGAGGATTGTACATAGGGAGTTTGATCTTTTGGCGAACCTTTTATATCATTTTGCTTATATATATATATATATATATATATATATATATATATATATATATATATATATATATATATATATATATATTGGGGGAATTGTATATAGAGAGGAAGTGTCCACGTCCAAGCTTCGTACGCATCCGCAGCGCCCATTTACTGAAGACCGTATCATCAGTTACACAGGTAGCTGCCCACCTATGACACGACTTCTTCGCAATGGCTCTCTATCAATTCATAATCGGTCCTAACACCATGGATGGGTATTCCAGAATGATTAATTGAAACTCCAATGCCGTCTGTACTCACGCTTGAGCTCTTCTGCTGTCTTGTGTATCTTTCCATCACGCAAGTTCCCGTCGTTTTAGTTTTCTTTCAGCACGTTGTGTTCAGTTATAATAAGTGAATCTTCTCCATAATGTAATAGTGTGCTCTTTTCATCCAAGCTGTATGCCATCCGTAAGTTAATTATGAATGCAAGCCTTTTCTCTTCAATTAACTTGTGCGATGGTTGCAATTCAGTTTTTCCTTTTAATTACCGAACGATGAAAAAAAATATACATGCAAAATAAATCAACACGTACAATATCTCCCTATTAACGGGCGTGGCATGCTACCGCGCGGGGTTCGCTAGTAGATATATAGAGTAGCAAGCTTGTGTTGCCATTAAGGAGGCTAACTAAAAAAAGGCACTTCCACAAAGTTTGTTGGACAAGCTAGTGTCGACAAGCATTATTTTATTTTATCCCAACAATGCAAAAGAAAGAAACAATACAAGAAGCATGAGCACTACAAGCCAGGTGCTCTTTGTCGACAGGTAAAGTATACGTTTTTTTTCCTTGATGGGAAATAAAGTGAAAGATCACTCTAGCACCAAAACCAAATCAAATCAAAATTTGGTGTACGTGGCGTACGGTGGCCACTCACTCTGCTACTACTTGCAGCAACATACATGTTGTTATCCCGCAAAAAAAAAAACCGTACATATTACTATAAATAACCATGCAACACCCAAGCAGTTCGTACACCACGAAGGGAAATCACTCACTCGTCCTGAATGAATCGCATGGCTAAATGCCGCCTTTTGCTCTTCCTCCTCTTGGCTCTTCTCTTGCCCGAGGCGCGTGCGGCTTCGTGCCACCCTGACGACCTCCGCGCGCTGCAGGGCTTCGCCGGGAACCTTAGTAGGGGTGGAGTCCTCCTCCGCGCCGCATGGTCTGGCACCATGTGTTGTGGGTGGGATGGCGTGGGCTGTGACGGTGCCACCGGCCGTGTCACGGCGTTGCGCCTCCCTGGGCGCGGCCTTGTGGGGCCCATCCCAGGAGCCTCCCTCGCGGGCCTTGCACGGCTGGAGGAGCTTGACCTCGGCTACAACGGCTTGCACAACATCTCAGGGGCAATCACCGTGTTGCGTGGGTGCCAGAACCTCACCACGCTGATCCTCACTAGGAATTTCGGCGGGGAGGAGCTACTCGGCGATGGTTTTATTGGTGGCTTCAAGAGCCTCGTGGTTCTGGACCTTGGTGATTCTGCTCTTAGGGGCAGGGTTCCGAAATGGTTGTCTCAATGCAAGAAAATGGAGGTGCTTGACCTGTCCCGTAACCAATTGGTCGGCACTGTCCCCTCATCGATTGGTAGGCTTGACCACCTTTGCTACTTGGATCTCTCCAACAATACATTGGTTGGCGAGGTACCCAAGAGTTCTAAGGGCCTCAACACTACTAGATGTTCATCGGACAATGATCTCACTAACATGTCATTGTATCTGAAACGTAGCGGAAGAAGTAGACATCGCCGACAACATAAGCATGCCCCAAATGTCATAGCTGGGACCAACAACATTGTTAGATCTGGTAGCAACAACGTTCTGGCTAGGAATGACAACACTATAATATTTGGGAATGACAACGCCGTATCTGGGAGCTACCAGGTCGTATATGGAAATAACCATGTCGTAACTGGGGATAATCATGTCGTATCTGGGAGCAACCATGCCGCATCTGGGAGCTACCATGTCGTGATTGGGAAACACAATATTGTATCCGGGACTCACAATGACGTAGGTGGGAGCAAAAGTATCGTATCTGGTAGTAAAAATGTTGTATCTGGGAGCCATAATACCGTATCCGGGAAGAACCATTTCGTATCTGGGCACAACAAAGTCGTAACCTGAGGTTAATGGATGTACACATCATAGCATAAGTGTGTGCTGCAGCGTTCGCCCGTCCATGTTGACACAAGATTTACTTGCATGCATGACAAAGAATAAATAAAGAGACTCATATATTCGGAGCAAAACTGATGTATCAAGAATTTTAATAGCTTGAATGACATATCCAAATTAAACGCATGTATGCATATATGTATGTATGTATGTATGTAAAAGGAAAACAAGATGTGTCCCTTCGCTCTTACATGTCCTTTTCCCTGGGTTATGCTTTGCTGCAAATCCATGCCGACCTGCCATACATACCTCTATCGTTTCATGCCATGCACTACACTACACGATGTCCATCATTTTTCTTCTCACAAGTATTTACGTAAACAATAAGTAGATAAAACTCCCAACAATATCAATCTCCATCCATCCATCCATTGTATGAGCTTCGGAGCCGTTGTGGACAAATGATGCCTCCGCAGCAGCAGCCACAAACAGTAGGTCGGAGCCACGCCTGTCTCATCGTGCACTGCACCAACGACAACTATGTGGCCGTCTTTGCCAACAGGGTAAGGGGCATGTGTGTAGCGTTAGGATCGGCCGGCCTTGACAAGATGAATGGTGGTGCCGCAAAACTATTTGGAACAATTTGGCGGTGGTGCTACTGCAACACTGGAAACCGCACTGCTGCAACACTGGAAAGTGTTGTTCCAGATAGTTTTCATGACCGCCCATGAGTCTGGATCACGCCCTCAAGCTGGAAAACAACATTACATGCATAAGGCAACAAAAGAGGAGGATACCCTGTTAAGGGGGATATCATGTATATGTCCTCGTTTGATCAGATGCAAATCTATCTATCTATTATATAATTAAGACAAGAGACAAATAAGCCATCACGTTCGTCCACATATGATCAAAATATATTATCCATTGATTTAGATTCTACCGGTTGAGATTAAGAGATCTAAAAGGGTTACGGAGAACAATATTAGGTGCAATTTTTAGCATATGACACGTTGAGGTATAGTAGAACCCAAATAAGGCGTCCAATCCAAATAAGAGGTCCGATTCTATAGCAAACCACTAGGACTCCTTCCGTGGGAAAGGACAATCGAAGCACACAAGAAAGGAAAAGAAAAAACAATTTAAAAACATCAAACTCCGTTAGGTAAAAAAAAAACAGAATCCTTGCAAAAGGAATAAAGGATCCGATGATGGGATCATATCCAATCCGGCCCTATTTTCAAGTCTGAACTCTCCCGAAAAAACAGTTCCGCCCTGTCTCATCTTCACGCCGCCGCCACATCCGACTCTGGGTGTCCATGCTATCCTCTAGATTGAATCTCTCAAAGCTTACTGCACCATGGGATCCAAATTCTCTGTGAAGATTTACTATGGATTGAAGGAGGCATATTCTTTCTCAGGTGATCAATCAAATCACATCAAGGTCGCGCAGGTTGACGATGTCTTGGATCTCCAGGCTCACGGTGGAGTCTCCTGTACGCTATCACATCCAGGTTATCAGTTCATCAACGATAATGTTGTCTACAATCTCAATCTTCTGTGCTTCACGGCATGATGATTGGACTGATTTAATGACTACTATTTGAAAGTGACAAGATGATTTTGTGGAAATTTCCCCCATACCTCTCAGCATCCATGCACCAGCCAGGTACTTAAGCATAACGCAAGGAGGAGTCCAGCGGCCATGGGGGGCTAAACAGGATCAAGAATCCCATACGTATCTCTCACATACTCAGGTGCTCATCGCTCTTCTCACCTAGCACACAGATGTTTTGCAGGAGCATTACAGTACCAGTAATAGATCCATCAACATCTATTCCTGGGTGGGATGAGGAGGGTGGTTATATTCACGTTTTTCTATTCTAATATACTTGGATGAAAACATCAATGGTGATTCCCGTTCTAGCGAAGTACTAAGCATAAAGCCAAGGAGTCTACCGGCCATGCGTGCCAGGACAGAAGGAATCCTTTCATCCATATCTTCTGCACACTCAGGTGCTCATGTCTCTCATCATCCAGTGTCCCAGCCCACAGATTATTTGCATGTGCATCTCCGTACGAGTAACAAATCCAGGGTTCCGTTCGACCAAGCCACAACAGCTCGACTCGGTTTGTTTTCTTTCCATATATGTTATGATCAACTCCTATGGTGCAGTAACTATGGAGTGGTTGGAAGCCCTGTCTATTCAATTCCAGTGTTATATGCCTAAATCCCAAAGAAGTGTCATTCGGAGACCAGAGATCGAAAGCAGGACTACATCACATCCGCAACAAGTCAGCGGCACCCCCACAAAAAATTATCAGCAACACACACGGCGGGTTGAAGGCTCCGCACAACCTGTAGGCGCATACGACGCCTTGGTACCGAACAAATCAATCAAAGGTAATTAAGATACAAACACGCTTTATGTGTTCATGTTTCTACATCTGAAAAAATCTTAATTTCTGATCAAATTTAATGTGCACATCAGCCATAAACAAATATCTACTTTTTGAGCTGAGCACGAGAACAATGGGACATCCAAGAAGAGGCAACCAAGCAATTGCGTCCATCTACATAAACAAAATAATCTGCACGGCTATATATATGACAGAGTGCCAAATAAGGTTTTGATGAACGCCAAGCCTTCGGATTAAAGTGAAGCTGAACCAAAGGCGAAAAGCTGATACAAAATAGTCCGGCTCACCCAACCTGAGTACGCTCCGGTTTAGAGCAGGATATCTCAGAGACCAAGCAATGTTAATGACACCAAGAAATTATCGAGCTCCTTCGCCATTTAATTCTTTGTTTAGTCGATAAATTATTTTCATTACTGACTTGGCAATCCCAGCATGGTGATTAATTATTTCTAACTTCAATTCATGCCACTAGAACGTTAATATTTTCATTTTCACGTCCGTTTTAACAAGAAAATCTGGATACATGATACAATCTGTTTTCAGCAAGTGAAAAATAACACAATATAATTAAAATTCATTTCAGATACAACCTTAGCGAATACATATCAATTTTAGTAGGAAACTCGAAATAAAAGTTATAGATTATTTCTATACGTCATACAATGCCTATAAATAGCCGCACCTTAGGGAAGAATATGTATATGAAAATCTCCTGCCTAAATTATATAAGTATTTAACGTAAATCTTACAAGTAGAATGAAAATAAAATGACATGAAAAATTTAATTATTCTTCCATCAGATATCATAAACTATATTGTGAAATATTACTATGCCAGTGTAGAATGAGTTAGAATATGAGCATGCATGGATTAGTTAGATGTATTAAAATGGATAGGTTTTACAATATAGAAAAAAATCAAGATCATTTACCAGAAAAAAAATGAGTGGATGTTGTTAGAGTACGTAATGGGCCTAATGGCCTGGGCTGGCGGTATAGCCCGTTAGTCTTAGGGTTAATTAGAGATAAGGGTCGCATGCTTAGGGGTCAAGTAAGCCTTGCTTGGGAGTCAAGTAAACCTCTCTATATAAAAAGAGGAGATGTATCAATCTAATCAAGCAAGAATTAAGAAGGAAATCCCTTCCATCTTGCCCGGCCGTGGGCAAAAGGCCCCCGTCCGGCCCTCTCGTGCCCTCCTTCTAGGAGCGCCATAACAGATGTATGCTTCAATAACGCTCATGGCATTTGGAAACGAGAATAAAATGCTTTAACTGAAAGAATCTAAAAGCAAGCATATCTCCCACCAGGTCCAAGGTGTGCATGCCATTGATGCTATATGAATAGGTGGATTGATCAAATGTGCTAAGTGGGGGAGTAGCGTATCTAATAAATGGGAGTTCAATAGTAAGCCTGAATGCAAAAAATCATGTCAATATTTAATGAGTCGTTTTCCAAAAAGCTGTAAAGTCATGAAAAATAAAACAACATGAAACATTATCAAGAAATGTAAATGTCTACACCATGATTGAGTGGAAAGGGAATATTGCAGAAAATTTTCAAATAAATATACAAGGGAAGTATGTTTTTGGTTTAAAGAAATCTATAGAGAGATTAATGAATTATAAAACATATGCAGCACTATTTGAGTCGATGGCCGAGGATTGTCGAGGATTTCAACCCAACCTAAGTAAGCATGTCAAATTCCTTATCGCTAATTTCATTCTCCTTGCTGAGAAATAAAGGCAAGATTTGATCCGAGCGTCCAACAAAGATTGTTGTAACAGAAGTGTTGTGAATCATACCAGTCAATGAAAAAAATAATATACACATGATCATAAAGAAAAATCTACAATCTTTGATGATTTTGAATGTGAAATAATGTCTTCACATTTTATGTAACAGAAACCAACAATTGCATTGGATTAGATCCATACTTTAAAGATATAGGCAACCACAGTAAGATGAGTCGGCGTGTAAGCATATGAAGACGGACATTTTCAGTAAAAACACTATGCAACTTGGTTTAGCAACGAGTTTAATTACGTAATTATACATAATCAATCCTTGCTAATCAAATTCTCATAAAATGATTGATTGGAGGATAAAAAATGATGGATGGGGACAAATTGAAGATAAAAACAGGGGAGATCACTACATATAAATCAAGGGTTTCCATGTCAGGCCACGTACACCAATTCAGCTGGTCATTTGTTAATGTTCCCTATTTTACATTGAAAAGTATCATAACAACTAAGAAGATTTCAGTAGGAAAAAATTATGGGTACTATTTGGAAACGAAGAATATCCATATTTGATGACATGAATCTTTTATGGAATGCAGCATTCATAGAGGTTTTGGAGGAAAAGAAGCATGATGTATAATCTCATGTGTTTCATCTGTTTGTGCTACTACATGACATTTAAATTCGAGCAGCTTTCCTTTTCTGAAATCTTCTTCAGTTCCTAGGTAAACGACCTTAGTAAGTGTCACCATGTTTCCACTAAATGTATATTTTGCTATATTTTGCAGAAAATCAAAACCTTCCAGACTAAAGAATTGCTAACACATGAGTTACATCTAGCCGCGCAACTGCGCGGGTCACCCCGCTAGTTGTTAAGTATAACACCACCGCCACGCCGAGAGAATATTAGGTGCAAACTGGTGAAAACCACGTTGAAACTATCTTTTGAAGTTCTAAAAAATTCTCAAGAAAATACAGTATGTCGAAGAGATGCCTTTCTATAGACATGGTGAATTACAAGATAAAACACAAATTTATCTACTAGGTACTAGGTATGAAGAAAAAACAAATTCAAGAATGAATAATATTGAATATTATGCACAGTGTCAGATGCATGATACTAGTGTATGAAACCTGTAGTGAGTGGTATTATAAACTAGTATCATCCGTATGATACTAGTCAGTGATACAACCTTCACAAAGCATAATTTCATAAAGTGAGTATGTTATTTAATCTATACCACTATACGAGAGGTGATTTCTTATGCATGGTGGTAGCTACGCACACATGGTGGCAGCTACACACAATTTGGCATAAGTTCATTTTTTGATATATGAGGTGTCAGGTTTCTTATGGCATTGGCACAAGTGCATTTTTGTTGTCTAGAAATGATTTTTTTTCTCACTTCTCTTTGTATTTTTTATTACTTTTTTGAAACAAGTGTCTTTTCATTGTGTAGAAAGGGCCTTTTCTTACTTCTCTCGGTCTTTTTGCTTGCTTTTTTTTTTGCAAAAGTGCCTTTTTGCTTGCCTGGCTGGTCCAAAGTCACGATATTTTTGTTATAGAGTTAATTTTTCATGGTCCAAAATAATTTAACAAAATAATTAGAGATAAAAATTGGGGCCATGTATAGCTACCACCATGGTAGCAAATTATTTCCGACAACACCACTATATAGTGTGCCAATAGCTTCAAATATTAGTCATTGGATATGCCCATTCAACAGTCAAGAGATGGCAAATCCGAGCATTATCATCTGTTTGATAAAGTTTTCAACTCATAGGATTCTGCCACGTGGCCTTCTAATTGAACCGCCAGGCCTACCATCTCATGTGTTCTAGAAGCATATATCCACATGCTCATCTAATACTCTAATAAAAAGGGAACAAAACAATCTGGATTCTACAGAGGTAAGAACCAAGTTGGATCTTGTCCAATACGATTCTAGGAAAGGAAATACATATTTCAAATGTATTTTCCCATGTTCTTTATATATATTTAAATGACGTGCAAAGCACGCACAATTTACTACTCCCTCCGTCACGGTTTAGAAGGCACAGTTATTTTTGCGTGCGTTTCCACAATAGACAAGGTTTAGGGCGCATTGCATTTATTTCTAGTAGCTAATTAATACTCTGATATACTATTTTTATATGCATGCGTAGTGTGAATGCTATTTTTTAGCCCATCTCACAACCAATAGATAACCACCTAGGTCCCAGAGAATTTCCAAGTGCGCCTTCTAAACCGTGATGGAGGTAGTAGTATTTGTAGAATCCTAATAAGTTGTGGACAAGATATATTTGACACTATGTTTTCTCAATTTACATGTTATGATATGGCACCATATTATTATACAAGTGTCCCTCTCTTGATTTAATGATATGTCATGTCAGCCTCATGCCTAGTTGCTAGTTGGCACTGCATGATACAGTACTAACAATTATATTCCCACTAAAGAAGGCCAACTAATTAACCAGTTTGTAATTAATTAGTAAGCGACTTGGTAGAATTAATTAGTTGGTGCAAGACAGAAAAATCCTTGCATTAGTGGGCTAGCTTAAGATCTCTTAAGATGTGTCACCAAGTATTATCCCAAAAAAGGACAAGCATTTGCACTAATGCATGTCCACGACAAGTAAAATATAATATGAAAAAGAGGAGTTGCCACCCATAAATTTCAGTCGGCCGACTGTTAGAAGGCGTTAGGAGGCTAGTGGTACCCCAAACCCCAGGTTTAAAACTTTGGTGTCTCATAAAGCCTGGGCCAGAAAAACGTCCGCTCCGGGGCTCCGCCGCCTCAACGGGGAGCTCACGAAGACCGGCAAGGAGTGGTCTCTCAGCGAGACTGCTTCCGCCGCCAACAGCAGCGGCAAGGGCAAGGTTCCCCAGGCAGGGTCGGTGTTGACCACGGAGGCCTTGCACACATCATAGGAGGAGGCAGAGCGTCTCCTCCGTGAGCACTAGTCGGTGGCCGGAAGGGCTACCACGCCTTTTCGCCGCTGGAAGGACCACTCAGATGACGATGACGACGACAACCGCACGAACAACGATAGAAATGCTGCCATCCATCCCGGCCAAGCATACAAGATCGCTGTCCGCTACAGCTAGCGCAGGGTGTTTCTATAGGTTTTAGTTGAATGGAAGAAATATTGTCCGTTTTATAAAATTATGTCGGAACTTGAAGTGAATTCCGTCGTGTTTGTAAGAAAATAATCCGCTTTGTTCAAATTTGGTTTGAAATGCATGTGGACACAGTTGGATGGCCGGCTGCCGTATCACTGTCCGCGGACACGTCCGCAGTGCGCAGACAAATGCAGTGTCGGTTTTAGGGATCCGCGTTGGAGATGCTATTTTTTTGGAAACTTTTAATCTATTCATCATCTATTGCACTTTAATAGTTTCAATTTGAAAGAAGGTGAGAGCGCTTGGACAAAGTTGGTTTAAAAAAACAAATCTAATATGCTGTGTAATAGATGCGATCTAGCTAGTTAGGGCGCGTTTGGTTGCTAGCATTTGGGCCAACCAGGCTCGCGCGGGATTAAAACGGCCCGTTCGGTCGCCTGCACGGCATGAACTTTAAAGCACCCTTGAGTCAGGCCCGCGAGCTACGTTCGAATCGGTAGTTTCTCGCGAGCTAGGCCCGAGCGATGCACAGCGAGTTGCCCCTCCCTTGCACGAGAAGGGACGGGGGATGCGAGCTTTGTAGGTGCTTTTCTTCCTCCTCTACTAACCTCATGCCTAATCTCCTTTCTTTCTTCTCCTCTCTAATCTACACAATGGTGCTTTGATTGGATATAAGCTCTAGACGAAAAATATGCACATCGTTGTTACGGTTTCATTCAGGTGATCAGTTGGTAGTTTCGTCGACCGTAAATGCTCTATTTTCTGTTTATATTCGAAGCTATTTTTGACGAATTTTGTTAGATTTGTCGCCTACGATCGACCGTTTGGAATTTTCTTTGCCCAGCAGCCTAATCTCGCAGTTCCTCACGACATTCGTATTATAAGTTTTCTATTTCGTCGATCCTACTGCACTGACGCCGTAATTACACGCACCATGTATTTCTTCTCCTTAGTCCTTTGTCTCAGAGCCCTCATGTTCATCCCTTTCGACGCTGGCGCCGTTCCTCTTGACCTCCTTGCCCACATCCTACTACACTGGAGTTGTCTCGTCCTACTGCACTGACGCTGTCATGGCACGAGCACTGCATTTCTCCTCCTCTGTACAGTATCTTCGTGGAGACTTTCTCTGCGGCGATGAGGCTAGCAACTAGTTCACCGCAGCGCCGACGGGGTCTCTTGCACGCGACTCCGTGCATGTCGTGTCGGATGCGGCGTCCCGACCACCGTCCACCACAATCGCCATGGTCCCACACGCACTGCATTTCTCCTTCCCCATCCTCTGCCCTAGCGCTCCTCCGCACGGACTTCTTCGACAGCGACGCTAGCAACTAGTTTGCCGTGGCGCCGACAAGAACGCTTGCCCGAGACTCCGTGCTCATCGTGTCAGACGCGGTGCCGCGGTCACCGTCCACTGCAGTTGCGAGGCACAGTGTGTGTTAACTGTAAGTGTTAGCTCTTAACCAAACACCGTGTAGTTGTATGAGCCGAGCCAATGCGGGCAACCAAACACCATACACTAAGCCATCCCCTAATGCGAAAGAACTAGATGCGGGTAACCAAACAATGTGCAGAAGTTGCATAACAGCCTGCATTTGCTCAATCAGCCCCACTGAGCCAGGCTGAGCTAAGCCAGGGCTGGCTGATACGGCTGCCAAACACGCCTTTAATGTTTAGTCTACGTTTAGTTCAATTTGTTGACTTTATTAATTTAAACTAATACGTTAAAGGTTATCTGACAACTCGGATCCACAGGTCACAACGGTGTCACATTGAATATAGCATATGCGATGTCTAGTGTCCTCTGATAATGAATTTGTAATTAGTGACGTTTAGCCTCGATGCCACTGCTAGGTTCATCACCACTGCTAAGTCCAGTCCAGTTAAACCAGAGAAAAAAAGACACTACACGTACGCTGGATAGCCACAATCGAACGGAGAAATGAACCAGCTGGATAGCTACGGGTCGGCTGGCAATTCCCGGTGGACTTAGCCTTAGTTTTTTTCTAGAAACTTTCGATCTATTCATCATCTGTCGCATTTTATTTGTTTCAACGTGAATAGAAATGTGAGACGCTAGCTTAGACAAAGATGGTGTAAATACAAAGACAAATCCTTGCGTCAGTACGTAGTTGGCCAGCTTAGGATACGAAGAGACAAGAATGAATGTGCCACGACAAGTCAAATATAAACCACCGATAAATTGCCACCCACGAATTTCAGTGGATCAGCCACTTACTTGTAGTACGTGGCCTAGCCACTCACTACCACTTGCAAGTTGCAAGCCACACACTATAAGACACCATGTACCACCCAAGTAGTTTGTACACCAAGAGTGAGCACTTGCCAATCACTCGAGCAGAATGAACCCCATGGCCAAATGTTACCTGATGTTCTTCCTCCTTTTGGCAGTTCTCTTGCCCGAGGCGCGCGCAAATTCGTGCCACCCCGGCGACCTCCGTGCGCTGCTGGACTTTGTCGGGAGCCTCAACGGTCGGGGTGTCCTCTTCCGTGCCACGTGGTCCGGCGCCGCATGCTGCAGCTGGGAAGGCGTGGGTTGTGACGCCGCCAGCGGCCGTGTCACGGCACTACGCCTCCCTGGGCGAGGTCTCGGGGGGGCCATCCCAGGAACCTCCCTTGCAGGCCTTGCGCAGCTCGAGGAACTCGACCTCGGCTCCAACAACTTTCACAACATCTCAGGGGTGCTCACCGTGTTGCGCGGGTGCCAGAACCTCACCACGTTGATTCTCACCAAGAATTTTGGTGGTGAAGAGCTACCCGGCGATAGTATTATTGGTGGGTTCAAGAGCCTCGAGGTGCTGGCCCTTGGTGATTGTGCTCTCAAGGGCAGGGTTCCGGAATGGTTGTCTCAATGTAAGAAAATGGAGGTGCTTGATTTGTCTCGCAACCAATTGGTCGGCACCATTCCATCGTGGATTGGTGAGCTGCACCACCTTTCCTACTTGGATCTCTCAAATAATTCATTGGTTGGCGAGGTACCTAAGAGTTTGGCACGACTAAAGGGCCTCGCCACCGCTGGGCGTTCAGAGGGCATGACTTTCACTAACATGCCATTGTATGTGAAGCATAACAGAAGCACACTCGGACGGCGACTTAATGAGCTCCCAAATGTCATAACAGGGACCAACAATGTTGTGAGATCCGGGAGAAACAATGTTGTATCTGGAAACGACAATACTGTCATATTTGGGGATGAAAACACCGTATCTGGGAACAACCATGCGGTATATGGGAATCACAACACCGTATCCGGGAACAACCACGTCGTATCTGGGAGCAAGCATGTTGTATCTGGGAGCAGGCATGGTGTAACTGGGAGTAGCAGTGTCGTATCTGGGTTCAACAATGGCGTATCTGGGATCAACCATGTCGTATCTGGGAGTAACAATGTCGTATCTGGGAGCAACAATGTTGTATCTGGGATGAACCATATCGTAGTTGGGAATAACAAAGTTGTATCAGGAGCTTAGTTTTATATATAATTAAGCCCTTATATATACATATTGCCTCCTCTTGAACTTCTCAACTATCTGAGGAGTTGAGATGAGATTATGTTCAGCCTTTGTAGTTTGTTTTTCTGCTACTATCCTAGGCCATGAGATACTATTCGATAAATAAGGTACATAAGTTGCCACACGAGATGTGCCTGCCTATGCCTCGCATATGTTGTAATAATCGAATCTTTATGGTCCATGTATTGTGTATCGAGAAATATATTATGGTTTGACTGGTATGCCAAGTTGTATTGTGTATCGGGAAAGACGTGATCTCCAAGCTGGTGGTGTGTGGCAACTTATAATTCCTTGCCCTCCTGGAGGTGTTGTCTCTCCTTGTTTTATACTCCCTCCGTCTCAAAATAAGTGTCTCAACTTTATACTAACTCTAGTACAAATTTGTACTAAGCTTAAGACACTTATTTTGGGACAGAGGGAGTATTATGCTTTAATCCATCCATACATCAAGAGGGTGTTCGATTGCCTCCATCGTTTTTTACTTTGCATACTTGTCTCAGTTGGGCCTGACTGAGCAGATGCAGGGTAAAAATTATGTTGCGCACATCGTTTGGTAGGCTGCAAATAGGTTGGCTGCATTTAGGAAGCAATTTTTGTCTTGCGTTTGGTGGCCTACATTAGTAGGGCTGATGCACTACACGGTGTTTGATTGTATACACTGAACATGGTTAAGAGTTAACAGCTACACATGACACATGGATTTATACTAGAGTGCCTCGATGACTATCGTGGACGATGGTCACGGCACCACATCCGACACGATGAGAACGGAGTTGCGGGCAAGCGATCCCATCGACGGCATGGCGAACCACTTGCTAGCGTTGTCGCCATAGGGAAAAACCATGAGAAGGGACGAGAAGGAGGGCGCCGAGGCAGAGGACGGTGAGGATAAATACAGTGTGCATGCCATGGCGGCGTCAGTGTAGTAGGACGCGGAAGAGGAGGCCACAATGCAGACATCGGCAGCTATGTAGTAGGATGTGGGAGAGGGGGCCGAGAGAAACTACGTCGTCTGCGATGCCAGTGTAGTAGGACACGAAAGAGGATGCAGAGGGAACGACGTCGGCGACGGTGCCAGTGTAGTAGGACGCGGGAGAGAGGCCGAGAGGAGCAATGCCGACGGTGTCATCAGGGTAGGAGGACACGGGAGAGGAGGCTGAGAGGAACGACACCGACAGTGACGCTAGTGCTGCGGGACTCCTGAGAGCAGGCCGAGAGGAACGAAATATAAATCCACTTGTCTACGATCGTCGAAACAGAAAAAGTACAACAAGAAAGTCGTGTGAAACTACAAGATGACTTTGGCAAAATTCATACAATATAGCTCCAAACATGAACACAAAATTAGACATTTTATGAACGAAACTATGAGTCGATCACCTGAATGGAACCACGTCGATGTGCTTCTTTTTCGTAAACCTTATCTTATATCGAAACACCGTTGTGCACATTAAAAGTGACTAATAAGTGGGCGAGATTACGAGTTAAACCAACAAACCACGTGCAACCTCAAGTACACCACATATCTGGCCGCACGAGGTTGCATCGCTAGAGCCACCCACGTGCGCTCTTTTGCTTCGCCTGAGCTTGGATCGCTGGAGATGGCTAAATTGAGCGCCTCCAGTGGGTCTGGCTCAGAGGCTAATATCTGTAAGAGTAGAGCTTTGGCTTAGTGGTTGAATATGCGGTTGTGCAGCCTAACGGCCTGAGTTTAATTCCCAGAATTGACACCCTCATGTATTGAGGATTAAGCTTGGTGTGTGGTGAAACCACTCATCAAGAAATATCTTGATACTCATTTTTAAAATTCTGAGGATCAAGTTTATCTTGGTACTCAGGCTAAAATGGTTGTATGCATCCTTAGTTGGTGCAGAGGCCGAAAAATGAAAATATCTCTCTCTTTTTTTGCAGAGAGAGCCTTGGCTCAGTTGTTTGGTATGCGGTTGTGCAGCCTAACGATCCGACTTCAATTTCCAGAATTGACAGGTGATGCACAGGGAATTTCTCCCATTTATTAAGGACCAAGCTTAGTGTGTGGTGGAACCACTCATCAAGAAACATCTGGATACTCATTTAAAATTTCGAGGGTCATGTTTATCTTGGTACTCGTACTAAAATGGCCATATGCATCTTAGTTGGTGCAGATGCTGGGAAGTGAAAATATCTCCATTTTTTGCAGAGAGAGCCTTGGCTCAGTCGTTGGGTATGTGGTCGTGCAGCCTAACGACCCGAGTTCAACTCCCAAAATTGACAGGTGATGCACAGGAGTTTTTTTTATTTATTAAGGATCAAGCTTGGTGTATGGTGGAATCACTCATCAAGAAATATCTTGATACTCATTTAAAAAAGTCTGAGGATCTTGTTTATCTTGATACTCATACTAAAATGGTCGTATGCATCCTTAGTTGGTGCAAAGGTCAGGAAGTGGAAATCTCTCTCATTTTAAAATGAGTCCCTCA
>NC_041389.1:724570981-724572550 GCF_002162155.2 Triticum dicoccoides | reverse complement strand
GGCGACCGGAGGGAGCCCTAACCGCCTCCGAGCGCCTCCCCTCCCTTCCCGTCGCTAGAGGGCGTGACCGGGCAAGGCCCGGCCAACGCCGGCGACAGCAAGGCTCTTCGGCCCCCTCGCGCGTGGATCTGATGCAGGCCGGATTTGACAGGCAAGGGCATCGTGATGTGGAGGGTTGCGGCTCCATGATCCGGTTTTCCTAGCGGATGCGTCCATGTGATTATGTGGCCACCGCTAAGAGATGCTGCAAATTTGCAGCACTTGTAGCAAAATTTGGTCTTTGAAGAGCTAAAGCTATGGAAGAACCAGTTCACCCGCAGCGGTTGGATTATCTTGTTGAATAAAAACTCTCATTTTCCCCCAAAAAAGGGAGGTACTTTGAAGAGAAAAAAACAGAAAATATATCCAAAAATGGATTCAGCTGATCCACAGATATTCATGCAAGTCATTCCTCGGCGTATATATACGATCATACATATATACACCAGAACTAGTACACAGCTTTTCAGATCAATATGTCCAATCCACAAGTATATACTAGAGTTAATGTGTAAATTGTAACACAATGCAAAGGACAGATTATACAAACAAACTGCTTACAAACAACTCCGACAATGTGTAGATTGTGTACTAGAAATCAACAGACCAAAAAAATTTAATCAATACAAATCGAATTGTTGGCCTCATCAATCAGTCAACAAAAGTAAATAAAGACTCCCCAAAGCACAGGGACCTTATTGTGGCAAGCTTCTTCTCCGTGGGTGGTCCGCCGCCGCTGGCTTGGGGTTCAAAGTTGAAGCATTGGTTTTAGGTTGAGCAAGCTTTTTCAGTCTCTCAATCAAGGATTCGGTTGTGCCGCCACTTTTCTCTTTTTTCATCTCAGCCAAGGATGAGGTTGACTTGCTCACTGCGCTTGCTTTAGCTGCTGTTTTCTGGGGATTCGATGTGCCACTTCTTGCAACAATCCTCTTTTCCCTCTCTTGCTTAAGCCTTTCCAGCCGTTTCATCGGCTCTGCTTCCTGAAAATATTTACAACAAAACATATTCATCAGCAATTCTGCCGATGCAAACAAATGACATTCTCCACCACATTATTTGCCCTACTAAAAATATATGCCCTATTATTTGCTTGTAAGTAGTCATTTTGGTCATTTAAAATATACACCAAAAGGATATAGATAATAGTACTATAGCACTCTGTTCTATATAGATTCAATTTGGTCATTTAAAATATGCGATGAGGATGTTAAAAAGGAGTACATTAAGTCATGTGGGACACACATCATAGGGTGTTACTGCAGAGCGAGTTAGGTCGCTGGGCAACACAATGCCCGACAACGGAGGTCAAAACAGCCGGCACCTTCTACCTTCTGTGGTACTTCTCTCGGCACTGGCTGGAAGGACGATCTACGTACCATGTGCTAGTGGATCATTGTGGTGCTCCTCACCATCCTGGCGGCCATAGTCTTGCACTCAACTACCTGGTAACGTTATGAGGGTGATATGTACTCGATATATGAGGGCAATGCCTCCCTTTTGTGACTTTCATATTTGCTAAATATGGGCAAG
>NC_041389.1:724569251-724570784 GCF_002162155.2 Triticum dicoccoides | reverse complement strand
TTGTTGCAAAGTCTCGTAATATTATCCTTTTTTCATGACCAACAAGGCCAAAAACACTCATTAGTCTTGGTCGACGAGGCTAGACATTTTTTCGTTGACCGACGAGGTTGGGAGACTTTTACTTTCCGTGACCGACGAGGCCGGAAGTTATTCACATGTCCTGGCCGACGAGGCAGGACATCCATTCTTCACGGCCGATGAGGCCGAACATTCACCTTGAGACTTTTTCATGAACCCTATGCCGACGAGGCCGGATATTGTACTCCAAAGACCGGCGAGGCTTTGGCATGTCACCACATGGCCACACGTGCCACATATATCTTGGGGATCAATATCTTCGAGAATATTTCAGGTTATAAGATGACGACCATCAAGCGCAGCTTAATCGGAGGTGTTTTGTGGATTGCCCTGCGGATGTTATTAACCGGATTGTCTTACGAGGCTTCGGGACCTGCAACTACACAATGGCCAATTCAGTCAGATTTCATTGAAGGTGCAATATTTGTAGTCGGTGGGAAACTGTACTTTGTATTTGATAAAGAATTAATAAAGTAATGTTTCCCTATGTTTTACTCTCTCTTTATTTATTTATATATGATTGTATTCTGGCACGACCATGATTTATTTTACAGTTACGCCATTAGGAAATTCCCCTGCCCCGCGGGACGTTTATTTTTACCGAAACACCAGCAAGTCACGGAGCGCCTCACCAGGGGCAACTTTCTCCTCTGGAAAGCCCAAGTACTTCCTCAGATCAGAGGTGCCCGGATGTTTAGCTACCTCGACGGAACCACTGCTGCTCGGCGCCGGAACAGATCGAGGATCAAATACTGATAAAAGCGGCACTGAGAAAGTCTCCAACCCAAAGTTTGACGTCTAGAATTACCAGGATCAATAGGTGTTTGTCTCGTCTGCAAGGTGACCATAGAGCAAAGGAGGGAGAGAAAATGAAAAATTGTTCGAAACATAGGTGAAACTTGTGTGGGCACTTTCGTTCCACATGTGGGCAAACCGGTTCCTAATCTTAGAGAATTTAATATAGCTTGCTTGCTTCTTGGAGTAAAAGATTCTTTGATGAGAGAGACAGTGACTGGAAGTAAACTCTATGCTTTAAATATGTTGCAAATAACCCTAATATACTATGGGTTAAACCGGGGAATGCATGGTTCTCCATTCTAGAAAATTGTCACTTGGGCTTTTGCTGCTGCAAAGTCTTTGATAGATGGATTCCTCGGAATGGAGAAAGTGTGGCCTTCTGGCATGATAAATGGTTGGGAAGCTGCTCTCTTAAGACTGTTCTGGGATCTCTCTGAGATATGTTAACAACAAGATGCCTCCATTGCTCAGGTTTGGGATGGAGTGGAGTTACATCTCACTTTTAGAAGATGTTTTGATGAGAGAATGCTTACCAGATGGTTTGAGCTAGTGAATCTTGTTAAAAACTTTTCTATAACGAGTGAGAAAGATCAACCTGTTTGGGAGTTAGAAGCACCTGGTAAATTTTCAGTGAAATATGTTGATAAACTTTTTTTT
>NC_041389.1:724567635-724569009 GCF_002162155.2 Triticum dicoccoides | reverse complement strand
AAATATTATATCTGGAAAATCACATTCATGTTTTTCTGCGGCTTATCGTTCACAACAAAACTTTGACTAGGGATAACTTGTCTAAGCGTAGACATGTTGATGATGTTTCATGTGTCTTTTGTAATGAACCTGAGAGTATTCAACATTTATTTTTTGAATGCATTGCTGCTAGACAGTTGTGGGCTGTGATGGCAGAGAGTATTGATATTCTTGCCCCCAGCTCCTTTTGCTGGCTGCTTTAGGCTTTCCTTCTGGAAAGTTAAAAAAACGCTTTGATGTTATTAATTTGATCACTTCTGCTGCGTTATGGATCAATACATCCGATCCACAAGTAACCTTATTCTTGCGGAATGGCACCAACAGGGAGAAGGACCGAGAAGCTGCATTCTTACAGTAATCAAGCCCAGTCTCATCCAAAAAATGCCCAATTTGTGACAATGATAGTCAGATGCACAGTGATCTATATAGCTCTGAGAACGCATCTGGTGCACCGGTGCTTGTGGTGCTACTGGTGCACCAAACACATTAGCACATTTTAAAATGTTCCAAAAAAACTGAAACAAATCTAGCACATTGGCATAACATCAGTGTATGTTGTCACAAATTTCGAATCAAAATTCAAAACATTGCTCGAGTTACAAAAATTACAAATTTGACATCAATGTGATAATGGGCCAAATTTAAAGCCCAATTTGTGTTATGTACTATTCAGTGTCGAATTTGTCATTTTTGTATCTCAAGCTATGTTTCGAATTTTTATTTGAACTTTTTAACAACATGCGTTAATATGTGAATGTGCTAAAAAAATTATATTTTGTTGAACATGTAAAAATTTGCTAAGGAAGTTTGCTGCACCTGTAGCACCACAAGCACCGGTGCACCAGATACTTCCTCGTATAGCTCAACCCTGCCCTAAATTAAGCCTAATGATTTTGATCAGTCCTTGTAGACAGGATAAATGAACCAGCTGGGTCTATGCATCAAACTATACACAGGCCAAGAGTATTTAAATAGCAGCTAGAAACATTTAATTTAAGTGAGCATCATTTGATATTGCGTGAATATATTTTGAAATACATGATAAAGTGAACATTATTTGATAATGTGTGAATACTTTTTATATACATTAACCTTTTAAAATATACATGAATATTTTTAAAATTAAATGAACAATTAGAGATAAAAATTGTAAACACTATTTTTATAAATTTAATTAACATTTTGTAAAATATGAGAAAACTTCATTGACAAATTTGTTTTTTATTTGAACCAAGTTATGTAACACTTTAACATATTTTCCAAAATGCATACACATTTAGACCATTTTTAATATATATATATATATATATATATATATATATATATATATATATA
>NC_041389.1:724483309-724567352 GCF_002162155.2 Triticum dicoccoides | reverse complement strand
TATATATACAAGGAAAAAAATGAAAAAAAAATACGTTGTGTTGTCAAGCTTGGCGCATTTAGGGGTGTGCGTGGGCGAACTTGCCCTTTTCCTTGCTACAGGCGAGACATAGTATCAGCGGGAAAAAAAATGAATCAGTCCAGCATGATCTCTCCGCTCTGCCTGCCACCACCCAGTCATCCCTCTGAACAGGAAAAAAGTCTAAAATTAACTTTTAATTTCATATTCGAAGTCTGAATCAAACACTCACCTTGAAATCTCAAAAACTGGCACTGTATGTTTATGGATCCTGGCCAATATTCGTCCCAGACCAATTCGTCACAAGACCTCTATTTCCCTGTACTCAACCGTGGGCTCATATTTATAAATATCTAAAATGAACTTTTATGATTACCCACTTCCTGCACTGATGATCTGCATCTTTTTTGTCAACCTCTCTATTTCCCGGACTCAACCGTGGGGCATGGCACCGCGCGCTCCCCACCACCGCACACCGTGGGACATTGTTCGACCCCCAACCTCCTCATCAAGCCAAACTTGCTTTGCTCTCTAGGACGACAACAGCCGCTACAACTTTCATATACTTCATCCCAAATAAGTGTCTCAACTTTGTACGTACTGAAGTTAAGACGCTTATTTTGGGATGGAGGAAGTAGTACACAAATTCATATAATGATTTTAGATTCTGTCTTGCGATTTTATTCTTCCATCCTAATCTATATTAGCTAGGTTTGCTTGTACTGACAAGGTTGGTTCACCGGCTTTTCTTCCTGTATTTCAAATTTTCAACAAAACAAGCTGCTACTGTGCTGTCTAAGCATAATATAATACTATAAACAAAAACACAAGCATAAACTTAGCAGTAACAATCACTAACAATTACCTGGATTTCTTTGAACAGTTACTTGTAATGGATAATGTAAATTCGGATGCTCTTGCTCAATGAAAACTCTCGTTTTCCTCCCAAAAAAAATCCTTTATGGGGAAAAAACACAGAGAATCTATCCATAAATCAATTCAGCTGATCCGCATACATTCATGCAAGTCATTCTACAGCATACATATACGATTGTACGTATATACACCAGAACTAGTACACAATATGTCCGATCCACAAGTATATACCCGAGTTAATAATGTGTAGATTGTAATACAATACAATGTAATAAAGGCCGGATTATACAAACTGCTTACAAACAAACACAGGTATGTACTAGAAATCAACCGACCAAACTTTTTAAATCAATACAAATCGAATTGTTGGCCTCATCAATCAATCAAAAAAACTAAATAAATACTCCCCAAAGCACAGGGACATTATTGCGGCAAGCTTCTTCTCCGTGGGTGGTCCGCGGTCGCTGACTTGGGATTCAAAGTTGAAGCATTGGTTTTAGGTTGAGCAAGCTTTTTCAATCGCTCAATCAACGATTCGGTTGTGCCACCGCCGCCACTTTTCTCCTTTTTCATCTCAGCCAAGGATGAGGTTGACTTGCTCACCGCGCTTGCTTTAGCTGCTGTTTTCTGGGGATTCGATGCGCCGCTTCTGGCAGCAATCCTCTTTTCCCTCTCTTGCTTAAGCCTTTCCAGCCGTTTCATCTGCTCCGCTTCCTGAGATTATTTATTTACAACAACAAAAAATCATCAGCGGTTTGAGCAAATGTTTCCTGCTCAAAACTGTGATTCTGCTGATGCAAACAAATGACATTCTCCACCACATTATTCGCCCTATTATTTGCTTCTACATGGTGGTCTTCTACTCTATTGACACATATGAAAAATATACAGTTAACAGGGGTAGGAAACAATGATGCGAAAATGGCATTTGATATATGTGACACCAAAAGGAGATAGATAATACTAAAGCACTCTGTTGTATATGGATTCAATTGGGTCATTTAAAATATGCAGTGAGGATGTTAAAAAGGAGTAAATAAAGTCATGTGGGGCACACATCACAGGGTATTACTGCACTTAAAACCAGAAGAAAAGAATAAACTGTTTAAGTATAAAAGTAAAACATCAATACCAGCTCCTTCTTTTCCTTTTGAAGGCCCGCTTTGTAAGCCCGTAGGTTTTGCGCGCGTTTCTGAGCATCGGTTAGTGGGCCTTTGGGCGCTGATAATCTCCTTGCAGAGGCATCCTTCCTTCTTTTATCCAAGCCCTCCTGTGAACCTCTAAGCTTCTTATCTTTCCCCGGCATCTTTTCTTCACCCTCAACACAAACGGATAAGTCCTCTGCATTTGCATCTTCAACGCTGACATCACGCTGAATCTGCATGTGGCTGTCATAGTCCATTGATGGGTCATATCCAAATGAAACATCTTCAAATCCACGCTCTGGAATCAACTCATCTGGCTCATAGAAAAGTTCAGCTCCAGCCTTAGCATCTGATGTTTTCTGAACACTTGAGCCAAGCTCGGCATCTATGTCAATGGCAGTACGGCCGGCTGCTCCAAGATTATCCTGTGAGTTGGAGGTAACAGGTATCATGAAGGACTCATCGCCCATACTGTGCACATTCTTCTTTTCCTCTAGAGGAGTGGGTCTCTTGTAATGCGCCTCGGCAAGGGGGTCCAAGGAGCTCCTCCTGTCCATTGAGTTGTCATGTCCATAAACCATGAAGTCATCATTTGCCCCTCTTCTGTATCCCCCACCTCCAGCTTCTATCTCCTTCATGCCACCATCCACAAAGCTCCGACCTTCCGCAGACATCATAAGTTCATCACCAGACATCATCTGCCTGGCCCTAAGTCTCCCGTTGGCTGAACTGAAAGACATCGCATGCCGCTCATTGACATCAGCAGAGCCTCGCTCTGATAAAAGAATAGGATCATCAATACTTCGTGTGGTCTCTTTCCTCCTAGGTGGTGCTGCTTCTCTTTCACTGGCGAACATGTCCCCGTCATTATGATCTCTTGTCTTCTCTTCATCTCTGAGCAAGAAATTCTGGAACGCGTTCCAGTTTCCTTGATCTCCATCTTGCTGCCCATTAGACATTCCATCCTTTGTATACTCATCTTCAGACTCAGCAGTGGTTTTTTTATCCCCTTTTTTCTTCGAGCTTGAGCGCTTATGATGATTCCTCTTGCTGGATTTTCTGTGTGAATCATCACTATCCTCTGATGCCACATCAGAGCCTGATTGCGACTCGCTCTCTGATGACCCATGCTTCTTCCTTGATGTTACATTTACATTCCGTATGACAATTACATTAGATTTCTTCTTGCCCGAGCGATTGCCCTTTTTACTCGACTTGCGGCCATGAGAGCTCTCCCTCTCTGAACCACTTTGGTCATCACTTTCATCATCGGAGTTGTCAAAGTCCTTGCTATCTGCTGAGTGCCTCCTTGATAGTCTCCTTTCTGAACGGTTGTACCTGGGATCATCCGTTGGGGGGTAGGGAGGAGGGTAATATGGGTTCGCCCCAGGGTAGTATGGTGGCATGCCTTGCATGGGGTAAGGAGGATGCATTGCCCATGGTGGATATCCTGATTGATATGGACCATGATGGGGAGCTCCTGGGTGCTGAGGTGTCCTATGATCTGTCAAGCAACAGAGAAATGAGTCCTCGGATCCAAGTTCTATCTCACAGTAAAAAAGAAAAGGCAAAACATGAATCCATTGCGTATGCAGATTGACAAAAAAGGGTACAAATTCAACATTCCTGCGCAATAATAACCAGGCAAAAGGGCCATTTCAAATTGGAAGAAAAATTGCCGTGTAAAAATAAGCAGAAGGCAGCAATATATTAGGAACAATTTGGGTCACAATTTTCAGATAACGGAAAAGTCAAAATAAAACATTGGCATAGGCTATGGAAGAAATAAAGTAAACGATTCTTGTGAGCATTTGGAAAGTACAAATACAAAATAAAGGGTTCTTGTGCGCATTTGGAAAGTAAGTTAAGTCATGGCACCAACATACCAGCTTTAGCAGCATCTTCGCCATTTGTATCTCCATTAGAGACAGACATTGTTTCCTTATCTCCCATTAACATAATGCCAGCAGCATTGAAGGGAGGAAATTCAGAGCGTGCAGACATTGCTTCAGGTTCAACATCAATCCACTGTCCAGTTTCATGTTTTTGCCTCCACAAATCAATGAACTGTGTGCATGCCTTCCTATTAATTGATAGTGAACATCCACGTAGTTAGCGCTACAGATTTGATACTTATGCACTCACAGAAATTGCTTAAGCTACTTGTGCATTGCAACAGCATTCAACAAGACTGTATAATTAGCATCAGAATGGAATGCAATAAATTATGCAGTTCTCGTATGGAATCGGCACAAATTAATCAGCAGCCTCAGGTTCACATCATCTAGAGGAATATAAGCCATATCCAGAGGAAAGATCCGATACATCAAGCATGATACTACTTGGTTCATTAGAAGGCCATACTTACATCAAGCGTGAAGCACCAAAACGCTCTGCGAACGAGATCAAATATATCAGGTTGTCTATATCAAACCCAGCAGCTACAGCACGTGCAAAGGCCATAGCCTGCTCTTTACGTAAGACAGTCTTGCGAGTCTCCAGCACTCTGAGAAGCTGAACTCTGCAAAACATTGTTAAAAAAAAACATTCACGCATAAGACATCATCCCAAAGAAGTGCAGATAAGGTAATCAAGGAGCTGAATTTGACTGTAGAATGAGTGTGAGAAATTAAATGTTCATTAGATAAAAGCATAGGAAACAAAACAAAAAATAAGACAGTAGTTTTTTCATATAAACAAGAAAAGAATGTGGGAAATGAAACGAAAAACAACATGGTGAAAAAGGGGGTTTATGCATATAAATACTTTGAATGCTCCTCATGCGCTCCAGTGTCATTCTGCAGGGGAGATGCTGGATGCGTGTCAGGCTGTCAAAAATATGAGAGTTGTAAGCCCCTCTTACCACGACGCATTCACATGGTGAAAAAACAGTTTTATTACCTATCGACACAGCCATACCTTGTACAGGACGAGTGCCTTATCACCATCAGGATCATAACTTGTCTTGCTACCTGTAAAGGGACATGCCAGGTATATTTATCGACGGAACACGGGATGTAAAATCATGTTTCAGTACAGATCAATCTATCATCAGAAAACATATATGATTCCCACTGAACTTTTTTATGCAGTTGCAGATTGTCCTGAAAACTTGTGCACTTAAGGATGGTTAGAATCCATCTTATAGAATATTCAGCCTCCAATATAAGTTAGGTAAAACAGAACAGAATGTATAAACACAAAACAAGATAGGCCATGCATCAAACATAAAAATACTTTTGAGCTGTCCACTACCATGTGCTCCCTAACCGACTAACTCAACAGGTGTGACTGATGGTACACCGCACCAAATTCTAGAATGAATGATAGATTCTAAAACAGAAGTATCTGCATTTCCGGTTACGAATAAGCATTGCCGAAGATTTCTTGGTAGAAATGAAGTCGGTAGTAGAATGGTACCTTCCATGGAGGAGTCCACATTATGGGCGTCTGCCTGGCAAATCCCAAACACAAACATGTCACTGTTGTGCTATTATTATTACTCTCAACAAACAAGCAAACAGGTACACATTACATTACAGATGATAATCATAATCGTGCACTTACAGATTTGAGGCCAATATTTGCATTGTTCTGGACAGCGATGGCGTCGTGGAGCTGCAGTATCTCGGACTCGATGGTGGTGACCCGCTCCAGGACCTCCGGCGTGCTCACGAACCGGACGAACCTCTGGATGGTGCCCCTGGTGAACCATGGCGCGTCGGCACCCGGATCCGGCTGGAGCAGGATGGTGTAGCCTCCCTTGGCGATCTGCTCCTGGGCGACCTTGAGGTGGGCGACGAAGGGGTTGAGCAGGCCGGAGGCGATCTTCTCCTTCCTCCCATTGGACACCACAACCAAATCACACCTAGAAAAAATGAGGAATGAGGGAACAAGCATAAAAATTCCTTCTTTGTAATGCTACTGTTACCGCCACACACACACACAAGAAATTGTTGCGGATGCCAATAAAATCAGTAAGCTTGAGTAACCAGCAGAAGACAAATTCAGCAATAGGTATAAATGGTATCCATCTCCTGGATCTACCACGTGTATGTAGCAGAAAGAGCAGAGCTTTGGGCATTCCCTTCATCTTTTGTGGCGGCGCGACAGCAAAGATGGGGAATTTGGTTTGGCGGGCAGATCCGCCCCTGATGGTATGGGGAATTGGGAGGGTGAGCTTGAGTGGCCGGGATTACCTGGTGCGGGTGGGGGTGAGCTGGAACGCCGCCGAATCGAGCCTCGCCTCCGGCCTCATCGCCGTCGCCGTCGATGGGGTGATTCTTCAGATCTTGCGGCAGCCAAAGATCTGGACCAGAAATGCACAAGAAGAAGTGGGAATTTGGCTGGATGGGGGCGCTGGAATCCGGGAGCAAGAGCAAATGCGGCAGGCAGGTAGGGATTTGGGACAAGCAAGAAGAAAATTCAACAACTGTGGGAGAAATCCTTCCTTGTGCTCCCTCCCTCTCCCTCTCTCCTAGGAAGGAACAGTTACAGAGAATGGATTGGCTGGACTAGCAGACGCAGACAGGAGGGGTAAAATAAATAGATAGATAAATAAATAAATAAAATGTGGGGAGGGGAGGAGCAGTGTGCTTGTGCTGTGGTTAGTGCGCGAAAGCTGCTTGCTTTGGTTTGGTTTGGTGGCAAGAAAAGGAATGGAAATGGAGGCTGTCCATGTCAACAGAGAGAGGAAAGGAATCAAGTTGTGATTTTCGGCGGATTTATTATGGCTCTAAGTTTGATTTTGACCAAATCTTATATGCAGACTAAAAAGAAACGTCTGTTATTCTAAGATAATGAAACTTTTTTCTAATTGTTTCTAGATCGGCTACCCAACAGCCTAAGAGCTTTGGATTCCGTTAATTTCACTCTACTGTACTGCAGTGTAGGAGTAGACAAAGAGGACAGGCAGTCATGTAATGTACTTAAATGGAAGTATGTGAGGAGGAGTGACAGAGCATACAAACAAGGGGATCAACCATGTGATGTGATGTGATGCCATGCCAGGGGTTATGCTGCTCATTTTGGCTGCCTGTCCTAACAATTAGATTAAGATTAAGCTGGTGGTGACAATTAGATTAAGATTAAGAGAGAGGGAGAGCCAACAAGAAGGGACCTTCTTTTTTGCTTTGCTTTGCTTTGCTGCCTTTTAATTTGGTGGTTGAGTGTCTTGGTCTTGATGGACAGATTCTTATATTCTTTGCAGCACCAGGAGGAGAGATGCCGTTTTGCTTATGGAACAATCAGATCTATCTAAAGTCACCTTCTTAACTATCAATGCCGCTACACCTGCTAACTTGATGATGTGCCATGATCACACATCACTAATCAGATGAGCTCCCCAAGCTGCCCCACGACGAGTCGAGATCGCCAACTGGTCTTCAGTGCGCACCGCTCCATAATACGCCCCGCCATCTTGCGTCATCCCAACTTCAGGAGAGATCCACTCATTGACCTTCTCAAGCCCTACTTCCATAGACACACCCACGGCACCAAACATAACCACCATCCCACGCACATTTATCAACACACGTCCATCATCGAGACTATGCCGTCATCGACGCGATAGATGCCACACCGCACCACCTTCTGCACCAGGAAGCATCCGCACTCACCGCGCACACATTCCATCTCAAATGCCCACGACGGCACCTCCAAGGACATGACGACGCCATGGCGGCGCTGCCGCCCATTCACATAAAACTAGTGTTTTCACACGAGCATAGAGGGAGAAGGAAGCACGGGGAGTTGACCTCGTCGTTGCCACAAGGAGGGGAATGACGCCAGGAGCACCGTCAACGATGTGGCCACCGTCCATTTTGCATGGTGATGGAGAGAACTGCATGCTTGAATGGTGATACGTCCATTTTGCATCATGTTTTCCTACTATTATTCATAATGTTTTTATGCACAATAACACTTTATGGAGTAATTCTAATGCCTTTTCTCTCATAATATGCAAGGTTTACACAAAGAGAGAGAATACCGACAGCTGGAATTCCGGACCTGAAAAAGCTATGTCAGATATACCTATTATGCACATTTCCAAATGAGCTGAAATTTTATGAAGCATTATTTTGGAATATTTAATAAATATTGGAGCAAATAACCACCAGAGGGGGCTGCCTGGTGCCCACAAGACACCAGGGTGCCCACAAATCCCAGCCCACCTCTGGTACCCATCTTCTGGCATATAAGGTCTTTTGACCTAGAAAAAATAAGACAGGATTTTCGGGACGAAACGCCGCCGACTCGAGGCGGAACTTGGGCAGGAGCACTTTTGCTCTCCGGCGAAGCGATTCCGCCGGGGGGCCTTCCCTCCCAGAGGGGGAAATCGAAGCCATCGTCATCACCGACAACCCTCTCATATTTGGGAGGCCAATCTTCATCAATATCTTCAACAACACCATCTCATCTCAAACCCTAGTTCATCTCTTGTGCTCAATCTTTGTACCGGAACCTCATATTGGTACATGTGGGTGACTAGTGGTGTTGATTACATTGTGTAGTTGATTACTATATGGTTTATTTGGTGGAAAACTATATGTTCAGATCCATTATGCTATTTAATACCCCTCTGATCTTGAGCATGATTATCATTTGTGAGTAGTTACTTTTGTTCTTGAGGTCACGGGAGAAGTCATGTGAATTTGATATGTGTTCGATATTTTGATGATATGTATGTTGTGATTCCCTTAGTGGTGTTATGTGAACGTCGATTACATGACACTTCACCATCTTTGGGCCTAAGGGGATGCATTGTGGAGAAGTTATTAGATGATAGGTTGCTAGAGTGATAGAAGTTTAAACCCTAGTTTATGCGCTATTCCGTAAGGGACCGATTTGGACTCATATGTCTAATGCTATGGTTAGATTTTATCTTAATACTTTTCTCGTAGTTGCGAATGCTTGCGAGGGGGTTAATCATAAGTGGAAGGTTTGTTCAAATAAGAACAGCACCCTAGCACCGGTCCACCCACATATCAAATTATCAAAGTAGCGAACGCGAATCAAATTAACACGATGGAAGTGACTACACTACTGGAATCAGGAACTTTGCCGGCAGCCGTTTCTTTGTCGTCAGCTAGCTGATGGCAAGGGTCTTTGCCATCAGCTTGAAGAAAACTAACGGCAAAGAAATTGTTTGCCATCAGCCGTATATTTGTCGTCAGCTAGCTGACGGCTTAGAACCTTTGCTAGCGGACGACAAAGAGGCAGGGTGGGCAGCTAGCGAGGGCCACCTAACAGCCACTTTCTTTGTTGTTCGCTAGCTGATGGCAAAGAGTCTTTGTCGTCCGCTAGCAGGCGGCAAAACAAGTGGCCAAACTAACATTCGTTAGCTAGACTCTTTGCCGTCTGCTAGTGGACGGCAAAGAGCTGTGCCCTATCTAACAAAACGCCCTCGCCCTATCCGTCTCTCTCCCCTCTCTCTCCCTCCCTCATCCCAAACCCGTGCCGCCACCCCGCCCTTGCCGCCCTGCCCCGCCTCGCCGCCCCGGCCTGCCGCGCCGCTATGGCCACCCCGGCCTGCCTCGCCGCCCCACCCCGCCGCGCCGGGCCGCTCCGTCCCGCCGCGCCGGCCCTGCCCCGGCCGCCTCGCCCCTCCGTGCCGGCCTGATGTCGCTTGAAGCTACGTCAGTATTTCCCCAAAGAGGAAGGGATGATGCAGCACAACGGCGGTAGGTATTTCCCTCAGATATGAAACCAAGGTTATCGAACCAGTAGGAGAATCAAGCAACACAACGTAGACAACCCCTGCACACAAATGACAACACCTCGCAACTCGACGTGTTAAAGGGGTTGTCAATCCCTTTCGGGGTACGGCGCCTCAAGATAGGCAAAGGGCATGAGGTAAATTTGTAGATGGGATAAATAGATCACGGAACAAATAAATTGCAGCAAGGTATTTTTGTATTTTTTGGTTTAATAGATCTAAAAATAAGCGCAAGGAAAAAGTAGATCGCAAGACAAATATATGAGAAAGAAGACCCCGGGGCCGTAGGTTTCACTAGTGGCTTCTCTCGAAAAAAATAGCAAACGGTGGGTGAACAAATTACTATTGGGAAATTGATAGAACTTCAAATAATCATGACGATATCCAGGCAATGATCATTACATAGGCATCACGTCCAAGATTAGTAGACCGACTTCTGCCTGCATCTACTACTATTACTCCACACATCGACCGCTAGCCAGCATGCATCTAGTGTATTAAGTTCATGGAAAAACGGAGTAATGCAATAAGAACGATGACATGATGTAGACAAGATCCGTTTATCTATTGCGGCAGATATGGATCCCGTTTTTTTATCCTTAGTAGCAATGATACATACGTGTCGGTTCCCTTTCTGTCATTGAGATCAAGCATCGTAAGATCGAACCCACTGCCGGGCACCTCTTCCCATTGCAAGATAAATAGATCAAGTTGGCCAAACAAAACCCAAATATCGGAGAAGAAATACAAGGCTATAAGAGATCACGCATATAAGAGATCAAAGAACTCAAATAACTTTCATGGATATAAAAATATATAGCTGACCATAAACTCGAAGTTCATCGGATCCCAACAAACACACCGCCAAAAGACTTACATCATATGGATCTCCAAGAGACCATTGTATTGATAATCAAGAGAGAGAGAGAGAGAGAGAGAGAGAGAGAGGAAGCCATCTAGCTACTAACTACGGACCCGAAGGTCTACAAAGAACTACTCACGCATCATCGGAGAGGCACCAATGGAAGTGGTGAACCCCTCCGTGATGGTGTCTAGATTGGATCTCGTGGTTCTGGACTCTGCGGTAGCTGGATGAATTTTTCGTCGATTCCCCTAGGGTTTTCTGGAATATTAGGGTATTTATAGAGCAAAGAGTCGGTCCAAGGGGCACTCGAGGTGTTCCCCTCCTCGGGACTCCCCCCAGATGCAACCAGGGACCGTTGTGTTCCTTCTGGCCCATAAAAAATCATTGTAAATTGGCGTGGCATTTGGACTCCATCTGATATTGATTTCTTGCGATGTAAAAAACTTGCAGAAAACAGCAACTCGCACTTGGCACTATGTCAATAGGTTAGTACCAAAAAATGATATAAAATGACTATATAATGATTATAAAACATCCAATATTGATAATAAAACAGTATGGAATAATCAAAAATTACAGATACGTTGGAGACGTATCAGCATCCCCAAGCTTAACTCCTGCTCGTCCCTCGAGTAGGTAAGTGGTAAAATAGAATTTTTGATGTGGAGTGTTGTTTATCATGTCATATCATATTCTTTTCTTCATAGTATGGACATTTGGACTTTTATGTGATTCAAAGCAATAGTCTAGTTTTGACATAATAATTTAGATACTCAAGCATATCAACAAGCAACCATGTCTCTCAAAATATCAATGCTAAAACAAGTTATCCCTAGCCCACCATGCTCAAACATTGATCCATTCATGAAACACACTCGAATATTAGCTACACCCAATACTTAAGTACGATCATATTGTCCCCTAGTTGGTGCTTTTATAAGAGAGGATGGAGACTCAAATTCAAAAATAAAAATTGCATAAAGTAAAAGAAAGGCCCTTCGCGGAGGGAAGTAGGGATTTGTAGAGGTGCCAGAGCTCAAAGCGAAAAAAATAAGAGATAAAAACATTTTGGGAGGTGTATCCATCCCACCAACGAAA
The DNA here is from genome assembly GCF_002162155.2 of Triticum dicoccoides. Classification (NCBI taxonomy): domain Eukaryota; kingdom Viridiplantae; phylum Streptophyta; class Magnoliopsida; order Poales; family Poaceae; genus Triticum; species Triticum dicoccoides. Next base: position 724,555,633 of record NC_041389.1, on the reverse strand, counting down.
ACGACTTGGAGCATCCCAACACTTTCCACTTTCCATAGGCGGTTCCCAAACAGAAAATAAAGTTTATTCCTTTTTCCACCATAACTTTCAGTTTCCATGGCTAGCCGTATCCATGGGTGCCCTCCATACCAGCACTTTCCAAGGAATTTATTATTTGACAACATAAAGTAAATTCATTTTTGCATTTCGAGACTGGGCATCCCTAATACCTTTGCCTTAGTCGTGCAACGACAAGTGAATAAACACTCATCATGAGAATAACACATCTAGCATGGAAAATATTAGCTACCCATTACCGTTCCGCGAGCGAAACGAACACACAAAAGAGAAGTTCATTTTGAAAATTAGAGATGGCACATGCAAATTTGCTTAGAACGGCAAAAGAATACCGCATATAGGTAGATATAGTGGACTCATGTGGCAAAACTGGTTTAAAGGATTTTGGATACACAAGTAGAGGTCATACTTGGTTCAAAATGAAGGCTAGCAAAAAGATTGAGAAGCGACCAACCAATAAACGAATAATCTCATAAGCAAGAATTAAGCATAATTAACACCAAATAATGCACCACAAGTAGGATATAATTTTCATTGCATGACTATTGACTTTCGTGCATGCATAGGGAATCACAAACCTTAACACCAATATTTTTACTAGAGCACAATTACTCATCAACATAACTCACATATCACATCATATCTCAAAACTATTACTAAGAATCAAGTTTATTTTGTCCAATGATCTTCACATATATTTTTTCTTTCTTTATCCTTCTTGGATATCTATCACTTTGGGACTAATTTTCATGTGTTAATTTTCATAAGCTCAAACAAATATAAGTGAAGATCATGATCATAACGTATTTTCTTTCTCTCAGAATAATTTAAGTGAAGCAAGAGAGAATTTCTTCAAAATTTTACTAACTCTAAAATAAATCTAAGTGAAGCAAGAGAGTATTTCTTCAAAAAATACTAAGCACACCGTGCTCAAAAAGATATAAGTGAAGCACTAGAGCAAGTCCATTGCTCATAAAAATTTAAGTGAAGCATAGAGAGCAATTCTAATAAGTCATGGCATAATTTTGGCTCTCTCAAATAGGTGTGTCCAGCAAGTATTGATGACTTAAAACACAAAATAAAACAAGCAAAGACACATATCATACAAGACGCTCCAAGCAAAACACATATCATGTGACGAATAAAAATATAGCCTCGAGTAAAATACCGATGGTCGTTAGAAGAAAGAGGGGGTGCCACTCGGGGGCATCCCCAAGCTTAGTTGGTTGCTCATTCTTGGATAGTAGCTTGGGATTCCGGGGCATCCCCAACCTTAGGCTCTTCTATCCTTCTTTCATCCATCGTAAGATAACCCAAAACTTGAAAACTTCAATCACACAAAACTCAAACAAAACCTTCGTGACATCCGTTAGTAAAAGAAAGCAAACCACTACTATAAGTGCTGTGTCGAATAAATTCTTATTTTGTTTTTGTATTATATCTACTGTATTCCAACATTACTATGGCAAAACCTCATCAAAGACAACCATAGAGCCATCAAAATAAACACACGACACAAAGAAAACAGAATCTGTCAAAACAGAACAGTCTGTAGTAATCTGGAACTTTCGAATACTTCTGAAGCTCCTAAAATTATGAAATAAATTGGTGGACGTGAGGAATTTTTCTATTAATCCTCTGCAAAAATAATCAACTTAAAATCACTCCCCTGTAAAAAATGACAACGAATCTCGTTGGCGCAAAAGTTTCTGTTTTTCAGCAAGATCAAATAAACTTTCACCCAAGTCTTCCCAAAGGTCTTGCTTGGCACAAACACTAATTAAAACACAAAAAACACAATCATCACAGTAGTATAATTGTGCTAACACACAAGAACAGAAAGCAAAAAGCAAAAATAAATTTTATTCATTGGGTTGCCTCCCAAGAAGCGCTATAGTTTTACGCCCTTAGCTAGGCATAAAGCAAGGATCTAAGTTTTGCCTTCTTTGGTGCTAGATCCATAAGATACCCTCATGATTGATTCATATGGTTGCTTAATTCTTGTTCTAAGAAAGTGTTCCATACCCTTCCTCAAAGGGAATTGGAACTTAATATTGCCTTCTTCCATATCAATCGCTGCATCGATAGTGCGTAAAAACGGTCTACCAAGAATAATTGGACAAGACGGATTGCAATCAATATCAAGAACAGTAAAATATATGGGCACATAATTTCTATTTTCAAGAATAATAACATCATTAATTCTTCCCATAGGCTTTTTAATAGTAGAATCCGCTAAGTTCAAATTTAAAGAGCATTCTTCAATATCGGTAAGACAAAGCACATCACATAAAGATTTCGGAATTGTAGAAACACTAGCACCCAAGTCACATAAAGCAAAACACTCATAATTTTTAATCTTGACTTTGATAGTAGGTTCCCATTCATCATGCAATTTTCTAGGAATTGAAACTTCCAATTCCATTTTTTCTTCAAAAGCTTTCATCATGGCATCAACAATATGTTTAGTAAAAGTTTTATTTTGTCCGTAAGCACGGGGTGAATTTATCATGGATTTCAACAAAGAAATACAATCTATCAAAGACCAACTATCATAATTAAAGTCTTTGTAATCCAAAAGAGTGGGCACATCACTAGTTAAAGTTTTGACCTCTTCAAACCCACTTTCATCAATTTTTTCAACAAGATCTTCACCCTCCAAAATATCGGGACGCCTCCTACCTAAAGTTGACTCTTCTCCAGTACCTTCTTCATAAATCTTATTTTTTTCTAAACAAGGAATCAATAGAAGAAATACCAATCATTTTTAAGATCTTCATCACTTTTGTGAAAGAAATCACTAGAAAACGCTTTTTCTAAAAGTTCTCTTTTAGCTCTAAGCATAGCGGTTATTTTCTTACTTTCGTGCATAGAAACATAAAAAGCTTTAATTGATTCATCTACTTTAGGCACAAAAAATTTCATCTTAAGATTTTCCACATCATGAGCAATTCTATCAACACTCCTAGACAAATGTTCAATCTTATTCAACTTTTCATCTATGGAATTGTTGAAAACTTTTTGCTTGTTGATAAATTCTTTAATATTATTCTCACGATCAGAGGTGTTCCTATTATTATTGTAAGATTGATTTCCATAGGAATTACCATAATTATTAGAGGAATTACTAGGAAAAGGCCTAGGATTAAAATTACCTCTATAAGCATTGTTATTGAAATTATTTCGAGAGATAAAATTCACATCAATGGCATCACTATTTTTCTCAATCAAAGTATAAAAAGGCATATCATTAAAATCAATAGGAGCACTTTTACTAGCAACCAATTTCATAAGAGCGAATTTCTTCAACCGAATTAACTTTTTTACTAGTAGGAACCCTTTCGGTATGCCATTGTGAATAATTTGCCATAATATTATCAAGAAATTTGGTGGCTTCACCCAAGGTAATTTCCATAAAAGTACCATCCGTGGAGGAATCTAAAAGATTACGAGAAACAAAATTCAACCGCGCATAAAAATTTTGTATGATCATCCAAAGATTTAACCCATGAGTTGGGCAATTGCTTAGCATCATTTTCATCCTTTCCCAAGATTGTGCAACATGCTCATGTTCAAGTTGCTTGAAATTCATGATCTGGGTTCTAAGGGAAATAATTTTTGCGGGAGGAAAATGTTTAGTGATAAAGGCATCTTTGCACTTGTTTCAAGAATCGATACTATTGCGAGGCAAAGAAGAGAACCAATTTTTTACAGAATCACGCGAAGAAAACGGAAATAATTTCATCTTGACCACATCATTGTCCACATCTTTTTTCTTTTGCATATCGCATAATTCCACGAAGGTATTAAGATGGGATGCGGAATCCTCATTAGGAGTACCAGAAAATTGGTCTTTCATAACAAGATTCAGCAAAGCAGTATTAAGATCACAAGTCTCCGCACTGGTGGTGGGAGGAGCAAGCGGAGTGCCAATAAAATCATTGTTCTTGGTATTTGAGAAGTCACATAGTTTGGTGTTCTCTTGAGTCATGATGACCGCACAACAAGATTGCACTCAAAAACAGATCCGGCAAGAAAACGGCGAACAGAAAAAGAGAGACGAATAAAACAACAAATTTTTATGAAGTGGGGGAGAGGAAAACGAGAGGCAAATAATGTAGATTGCAAGGAGACGAGATTTGTGATTAGGAACCTGATTATGTTGAAGATCCTCCCCAGCAACGGCGCCAGAAATGGCACATGGCCGGGAGACTATCTTGACTTGATCCCCCCCCCCCGGGCAACGGTGCCGGAAATTCCTTTTGATGTTACTTGAAGCTACGTTGGTATTTCCCCAAAGAGGAAGGGATGATGCAGGATAGCGGCGGTAGGTATTTCCCTCAGATATGAAACCAAGGTTATGGAACCAGTAGGAGAACCAAGCAACACAACCTAAACAGCCCCTGCACACAAATAACAACACCTCGCAACCCAACGTGTTAAAGAGGTTGTCAATACCTTTCGGGGTACGGCGCCTCAAGATAGGCAAAGGACGCGAGGTAAATTTGTAGATGGGATAAATAGATCGCGGTACAAATAAATTGCAGCAAGGTATTTTTGTATTTTTTGGTTTAATATATCTGAAAATAAACGCAAGAAAAAAGTAGATCGCAAGGCAAATATATGAGAAAGAAGACCCGGGGGCCGGGGGTTTCACTAGTGGCTTCTCTCGAGAAAAAAAGCAAACGATGGGTGAACAAATTACTGTTGGGCAATTGATAGAACTTCAAATAATCATGACGATATCCAGGCAATGATCATTACATAGGCATCACGTCCAAGATTAGTAGACCGACTTCTGCCTGCATCTACTACTATTACTCCATACATCGACCGCTATCCAGCATGCATCTAGTGTATTAAGTTCACGGAAAAACAGAGTAATGCAATAAGAATGATGACATGATGTAGACAAGATCCGTTTATCTATTGCGGCAGATATGGATCCCGTATTTTTATCCTTAGTAGCAACGATACATACGTGTCGGTTCCCTTTCTGTCACTGGGATCAAGCACCGTAAGACCGAACCCACTACCGAGCACCTCTTCCCATTGCAAGATAAATAGATCAAGTTGGCCAAACAAAACCCAAATATAGGAGAAAAAATATGAGGCTATAAGAGATCATGCATATAAGAGATCAAAGAACTCAAATAACTTTCATGGATTTAAAAAGATATAACTGATCATAAACTCGAAGTTCATCGGATCCCAACAAACACACCGCCAAAAGACTTACATCATATGTATCTCCAAGAGACCATTGTATTGATAATCAAGAGAGAGAGAGAGAGGAAGCCATCAAGCTACTAACTACGGACCCGAAGGTCTACAAAATAACTACTCACGCATCATCGGAGAGGCACCAAGGGAAGTGGTGAGCCCCTCCATGATGGTGTCTAGATTGGATCTCGTGGTTCTGCACTCTACGGCAACTGGATGAATTTTTCGTCGACTCCCTAGGGTTTCTGGAATATTAGGGTATTTATAGAGCAAAGAGTCTGTCCAGGGGGCACCCGAGGTGTGCACAACCCACCAGGGCGCGCCTGGGCCTCCTGGCGCGCCCTGGTGGGTTGTCCCCTCCTCGGGACTCTCCCCAGGTGCAACCAGGGCCCATTGTGTTCCTTCTGGCCCATAAAAAATCATCATAAGTTGGCATGGCATTTGGACTCCATCTGATATTGATTTCCTGCGATGTAAAAAACATGCAGAAAACAGCAACTGGCAGTTGGCACTATGTCAATAGGTTAGTACCAAAAAATGATCTAAAATGACTATATAATGATTATAAAACATCCAAGATTGATAATAAAACAACATATCATAATAAAAAATTATAGATACATTGGAGACGTATCATGGCCCGCCCCGCCCCGCAGGCCCCGCCCCGCTGCCCTGGCCGCTCCAAGGTGAGAGCTTTTCTTCTTTTTTTTTCTTCTATTTTTTAGATTTAGTTTAATTAGCTTTAGTATAATTTAGTTTAGGTTTTGTTTAGTTTAGTTAGTTTAGTTTAGGTTTAGTTTAGTTTAGGTTAGGTTAAGTTTCTTGTTTAGTTTAGTTAGTTTAGTTCAGGTTAGTTTAGTTAGTTTAGTTTAGTTTAGGTTTAGTTTAGTTTAGGTTAGGTTAAGTTTCTGGTTTATTTTGAACATGTGAATGTTGTTGTTATTTTTTTAGTTAAGGCATTTATTCCCGCATCGACGTCGACGATGCCTATCCTGCATCCTCATCGTCGACTCGGTGGAGGAGGCCTGCTTGATCAGAGGGGCCATGTCCGAGACTGGGCTCCGCCGGGCTGGTACTGGGAGGTTCTACCTTCCGGGGGGCGTAGCTTGGTGAGGAGCCAGCCCGTCATTCACCCGAACCTTGTTTGGTGGCGGTCGCGTGGGCCAGTGACGATGCCGAGGCTTTCGGACACCGCGGAGGTGGTACGTCACCGTGTCAGTGAGGAGGACGAGCACGTCCGTCGCTACATGGTTGCGTTGGAGGGCAGGTTCGACAATACCTGGCAGGTTCTTCAGGGATCTCACTGGAGCTATGATCCTGTGATGGTTCCTTCTCTTTGGGTGTCCACCGCCCACGCCGATACCTGTCATTCGCTACGGTTCTAGCTGTATTAGCGATGCTATATGTATGATACTATTCGAGATGTATTAGTGATAATATTTGACGATGTACGGACGCAAGAGATGATGTAGTTTTGCTTATTGAATGCATGCTAATTTAGTTTACCTGGGGACGAGCGGGTGATGACCCACAAGTATATGGGGTCCATTATAGCCCTTTTCGATAAGTAAGAGTGTCGAACCCAACGAGGAGCAGAAGGAAATGACAAGTGGTTTTCAGCAAGGTAATGTCTGCAATTGCTAAAATTGTAAGTAGTGGAGTAGTTTGGTAGCAAGATAATTTGTAACGACCAAGTAACAATAGTAGTAACAAAAGTGCAGCAAGGTAGCCCAATCCTTTTGAGGCAAAGGACAGGCAAAAATGGTTTCTCATGATAAGCAAAGTGTTCTTGAGGGTACACGGGAATTTCATCTAGTCACTTTCATCATGTTGGCTTAATTCGTGTTCGGTACTTTGATAATTTGATATGTGGGTGGACCGGTGCTTACGTGTTGTTCTTACTTGAACAAACCTCCTACTTATGATTAATCCTCTCGCAAGCATCCACAACTATGAGAAAAGTATTAAGAATAAATTCTAACCATAGCATTGAACTTTTGGATCCAATCGGTCCCTTACGGAATAGCACATAAACTGGGGTTTAAGCTTCTGTCACTCTCGCAACCCACCATGAATTAACTACTCCATAATGCATTCCCTTAGTCCCAAATATGGTGAAGTGTCATGTAGTCGACGTTCACATGACACCACTAAGAGAATGGCAACATACATATCATCAAAATATCGAACACATATCAAGTTAACATGATTACTTGCAACATGATTTCTCCCGTGATCTCAAGAACGAAAGTAACTACTCACAAATGATAAACATGCTCAAGATCAGAGAGGTATTGAATAGCATAATGGATCTGAACACATAATCTTCCACCAAATAAACCATATAGTAATCAACTACAAGATGCAATCAACACTACTAGTCACCCATGGGCACCAATCTATAGTTTTGATACAAAGATTGGACACAAGAGATGAACTAGGGTTTGAGAGGAGTTGGTGTTGTGAAGATGATGATGAATATAACCCTCCCCAAGATGGGATAGTTGTTGGTAATGATGATGATGTTGGGGACCGTAGTAATTTCAAAAAATTTCCTACGCACACGCAAGATCATGGTGATGCATAGCAACGAGAGGGGAGAGTGTGTCCACGTACCCTCGTAGACCGAAAGCGGAAGCGTTAGAATAACGCGGTTGATGTAGTCGTACGTCTTCACGGCCCGACCGATCAAGCACCGAAACTACGGCACCTCCCAATTCTTGCACACGTTCAGCTCGATGACGTCCCTCGAACTCTGATCCAGCCGAGTGTCGAGGGAGAGTTCCGTCAGCACGACGGCGTGGTGACGATCTTGATGTTCTACCGTCGCAGGGCTTCGCCTAAGCACCGCTACAATATTATCGAGGAGGACTATGGTGGAGGGGGGCACCGCACACGGCTAAGAGATCAAGAGATCAATTGTTGTGCCTAGAGGTGCCCCCTGCCCCCGTATATAAAGGATCAAGGGGGAGGGGGCGACCGGCCAGGAGGAGGCGCGCCAAGGGGGGGAGTCCTACTCCCACCGGGAGTAGGACTCCTCCTTCCCTTGTTGGAGTAGGAGAGAAGGAAAGAGGGGGAGAGGAGGAAGGAAAAGGGGGCTGCACCCCTTGCCCAATTCGGACCAGAGGGGGCTGCGCGCCTCCTTCCTTTCGGCCTCTCTCCTCTATTCCCGTATGGCCCAATAAGGCCCATATACTTCCCGACGAATTCCCGTAACTCTCCGGTACTACGAAAAATACCCGAATCATTCGGAACCTTTCCGAAGTCCGAATATAGTCGTCCAATATATCGATCTTTACGTCTCGACCATTTCGAGACTCCTCGTCATGTCCCCGATCTCATCCGGGACTCCGAACTCCTTCGGTACATCAAAACACATAAACTCATAATACAACTGTCATCGAAACCTTAAGCGTGCGGACCCTACGGGTTCGAGAACAATGTAGACATGATCGAAACACGTTTCCGGTCAATAACCAATAGCGGAACCTGGATGCTCATATTGCCTCCCACATATTCTACGAAGACCTTTATCGGTCAAACCGCATAACAACATACCTTGTTCCCTTTGTCATCGGTATGTTACTTGCCCGAGATTCGATCGTCGGTATCTCAATACCTAGTTCAATCTCGTTATCGGCAAGTCTCTTTACTCGTTATGTAATACATCATCTCGCAACTAACTCATTAGTCACATTACTTGCAAGGCTTATAGTGATGTGTATTACCGAGAGGGCCCAGAGATACCTCTCCGACAATCAGAGTGACAAATCCTAATCTTGAAATACGCCAACCCGACTAGTACCTTCGGAGACACCTGTAGAGCACCTTTACAATCACCCAGTTACATTGTGACGTTTGGTATCACACAAAGTGTTCCTCCGGTAAACGGGAGTTGCATAATCTCATAGTCATAGGAACATGTATAAGTCATGAAGAAAGCAACGGCAACATACTAAACGATCAAGTGCTAAGCTAACAGAATGGGTCAAGTCAATCACATCATTATCTCAATGATGTGATCCCGTTAATCAAATGACAACTCTTTTGTCCATGGCTAGGAAACATAACCATCTTTGATAAACGAGCTAGTCAAGTAGAGGCATACTAGTGACACTCAGTTTGTCTATGTATTCACACATGTATCATGTTTCCGGTTAATACAATTCTAGCATGAATAATAAACATTTATCATGAAATAAGGAAATAAATAATAACTTTATTATTGCCTCTAGGGCATATTTCCTTTCAGTCTCCCACTTGCACTAGAGTCAATAATCTAGTTCACATCACCATGTGATTTAACACCAATATTCACATCTGTATGTGACTAATACCCATAGTTCACATCGTCATGTGATCAACACCCAAAGGGTTTACTAGAGTCAATAATCTAGTTCACATCGCTATGTGATTAACACCCAAAGAGTACTAAGGTATGATCGTGTTTTGCTCGTGAGAGAAGTTTAGTCAACGGGTCTGTCACATTCAGAGCCGTATGTATTTTGCAAATATTCTATGTCTTCAATGCTCTGCACGGAGCTACTCTAGCTAATTACTCCCACGTTCAATATGTATCCAGATTGAGACTTAGAGTCATCTGGATCAGTGTAAAAGTTTGCACCGATGTAACTTTTACGACGAATTCTTTTATCACCTCCATAATCGAGAAACATCTCCTTATTCCTCACTAAGGATATTCTTGACCGCTGTCCAGTGATCTACTATTAGATCAAAATTGTATTCCTTTGCCAAACTCAGAGCAAGGTATACAATAGGTCTGGTACACAGCATAGCATACTTTATAGAACCTATGACTGAGGCATAGGGAATGACTTTTCATTCTCTTTCTATTTTCTGCCACGGTTGAGGTTTGAGTCTTACTCAACTTCACACCTTGCAATACAGGCAAGAACTCCTTCTTTGACTGTTCCATTTTGAACTACTTCAAAATCTTATCAAGGTATGTACTCATTGAAAAATCTCATCAAGCGTCTTGATCTATCTATATAGATCTTGATGCTCAATGTGTAAGCAGCTTCACCGGGGTCTTGCTTTGAAAAACTCTTATTCAAGTATCCTTTTATGCTATCCAGAATTTCTATATCATTTCCAATCGACAATATGTCATCTACATATAGTATTAGAAATGCTACAGATCTCCCACTCACTTTCTTATAAATACATGCCTTTCCAAAAGTCTGTATAAATCAATATGCTTTGCTCAATTCATCAAAGCGTATATTCCAACTCTCTGAGATGCTTGCACCAGTCCATTGATGGATCACTGGAGCTTGCACATTTTGCTAACACCTTTTGGATTGACAAAACCTTCTGATCGCATCATATACAACTCTTCTTCTAGAAATCCATTCAGGAATGCAGTTTTGACATCCATTTGCCATATTTCATAAAATGCGGCAATTGCTAACATGATTCGGACAGACTTAAGCATCGATATGAGTGAGAAAATCTCATCGTATTCAACACCTTGAACTTGTCAAAAACCTTTTTGTGACAAGTCGAGCTTTGTAGATAGTAACACTACTACTAGCGTCTATCTTCCTCTTGAAGATCCATTTATTTAACTTGGCTTGCTGATCATCGAGCAAGTCAACCAAAGTCCATACTTTGTTCTCATATATGGATCCTATCTCATATTTTATGGCCTCAAGCCATTTCACAGAATCTGGGCTCATCATCGCTTCCTCATAGTTCGTAGGTTCATCATGGTCTAGTAACATGACTTCCAGAACAGGATTACCGTACCACTCTGGTGCGGATCTTATTCTGGTTGACCTATGAGGTTCAGTAACAACTTGATCTGAAGTTTCATGATTATTATCATTAACTTCCTCAGTAATTGGTATAGATGTCACAGGAACCGATTTCTGTGATGAACTACTTTCTAATAAGGGAGCAGGTACAATTACCTCATCAAGTTCTACTTTCCTTCCACTCATTTCTTTCCAGAGAAACTTCTTCTCTAGAAAGGATCCATTCTTAGCAACAAATATCTTGCCTTCAGATCTGTGATAGAAGGTGCACCCAACTATTTCCTTTGGGTATCTTTATGAAGACGCACTTCTCCGATTTGGGTTTGAGCTTATCAGGTTGAAACTTTTTCACATAAGCATCGTAGCCCCAAACTTTTAAGAAACGACAACTTTGGTTTCTTGCCAAACCACAGTTCATAAGGCGTCATCTCAACGGATTTTGATGGTGCCCTATTTAAAGTGAATGCAACTGTCTCTAATGCATAACCCCAAAACGATAGTGGTAAACCGATAAGAGACATCATAGATCGCACCATATCCAATAAAAGTGCGGTTACAATGTTCGGACACACCATAACGCTTTGGTGTTCTAGGTGGCGTGAGCTACGAAACTATTCCACATTGTTTTATATGAAGGCCAAACTCGTAACTCAAATATTCTTCTCCACGATCAAATCGTAGAAACTTTATTTTCTTGTTACGACGATTCTTCACTTCACTCTGAATTTCTTTGAACTTTTCAAATGTTTCAGACTTGTGTTTCATTAAGTAGATATACCCATATCTGCTCAAATCATCTGTGAAGGTCAGAAAATAATGATACTCGCCACGAGCATCAACACTCATTGGATTGCATACATCGGTATGTATTATTTCCAACAAGTCAGTAGCTCGTTCCATTGTTCCGAAGAACGGAGTTTTTAGTCATCTTGCCTATAAGGCACGGTTCGCAAGCATCAAATGATTCATAATCAAGTGATTCCAAAAGTCCATCTTTATGTAGTTTCTTCATGCGCTTTACACCGATATGACCCAAACGGTAGTGCCACAAATAAGTTGCACTATCATTATCAACTTTGCATCTTTTGGCTTCAATATTATGAATATGTGTATCATTACGATCGAGATCCAACAAACTATTTTCATTGGGTGTATGAGCATCGAAGATTTTATTCATGTAAACAGAACAACCGTTATTCTCTGACTTAAAATGAATAACGGTTTTGCAATAAATATGATCAAATCATATTCATGCTCAACGCAAACGCCAAATAACATTTATTTAGGTTCAACACTAATCTCGAAAGTATAGGGAGTGTGCGATGATGATCATATCAATCTTGGAACCACTTCCAACACACATCGTCACTACACCCTCAACTAGTCTCTATTTATTCTGTAACTCCTATTTCGAGTTACTAATATTAGCAACTGAACAAGTATCAAATACTCAGGGGCTACTATAAACACTAGTAAGGTACACATCAATAACATGTATATCAAATATACCCTTGTTCACTTTGACATCCTTCTTATCCACCGAATTTTCAGGGTATTTCCGCTTCCAGTGACCATTTCCTTTGCAGTAGAAGCACTTAGTTTCAAGCTTTGGTCCAGCTTTGGGCTTCTTCACGGGAGTGACAACTTGCTTGCATTTCTACTTGAAGTTCCCTTTCTTTTCCTTTGCCCTTTTCTTGAAACTAGTGATCTTGTTTAATCATCAACACTTGATGTTTTTTCTTGATTTCTACCTTCGTTGATTTCAGCATCATGAAGAGCTCGGGAATCATTTTCGTCATCCCTTGCATTATAGTTCATCACGAAGTTCCAGTAACTTGGTGATGGTGACTAGAGAACTCTGCCAATCACTATCTTATTTGGAAGATTAACTCCCACTTGATTCAAGCGATTGTAGTACTCAGACAATCTAAGCACTTGCTCACTAGTTGAGCAATTCTCCTCCATCTTTTAGGCGAAGTATTTGTCAGAGGTCTCATACCTCTTGACACGGTCATGAGTCTGAAATACCAATTTCATCTCATGGAACATCTCAGATGTTCCGTGACGTTTCAAAAACGTTTTTGTCGTCCCGGTTCTAAGCCATAAAGCATGGTGCACAAAACTATCAAGTAGTCATCATATTGAGCTAGCCAAACATTCATAACGTCTGCATCTGCTCCTGCAATAGGTCCATCACCTAGCGGTGCATCAAGGACATAATTCTTCTATGCAGCAATGAGGATAAACCTCAGATCACAGACCAAGTCCGCATCATTGCTACTAACATCTTTCAACTTAGTTTTCTCTAGGAACACATATAAAAACATAGGGAAGCAAAAAACATAGGGAAGCAACAACGTGAGCTATTGATCTACAACATAATTTGCAAAATACTACCAGGACTAAGTTTGTGATAAATTAAAGTTCAATTAATCATATTACTTAAGAATTCCCACTTAGATAGACATCCCTCTAATCATCTAAGTGATCACGGGATCCAAATCAACTAAACCATAACCGATCATCACGTGAAATGGAGTAGTTTTCAATGGTGAACATCATTATGTTGATCATATCTACTATATGATTCACGCTCCACCTTTCGGTCTCAGTGTTCCGAGGCCATATCTGCATATGCTAGGCTCGTCAAGTTTAACGTGAGTATTCTGCGTGTGCAAAACTGGCTTGCACCCGTTGTAGATGGACATAGAGCTTATCACACCTGATCATCACGTGGTGTCTGGGCACGACGAACTTTGGCAACGGTGCATACTCAGGGAGAACACTTTTATCTTGAAATTTAGTGAGAGATCATCTTATAATGCTACCGTCAATCAAAGCAAGATAACATGCATAATGGATAAACATCACATGCAATCAATATAAGCGATATGATATGGCCATCATCATCTTGTGCTTGTGATCTGCATCTCCGAAGCACCGTCATGATCACCATCGTCACCGGCGCGACACCTTGATCTCCATCGTAGCATCGTTGTCGTTTGGCCACCTATTGCTTCTACGACTATCACTACCGCTTAGTGATAAAGTAAAACAATTACAGGGCGATTGCATTGCATACAATAAAGCGACAACCATATGGCTCCTGCCAGTTGCCGATAACTCGGTTACAAAACATGATCATCTCATACAATAAAATATAGCATCGTGCCTTGACCATATCACATCACAACATGCCCTGCAAAAACAAGTTAGACGTCCTCTACTTTGTTGTTGCAAGTTTTACGTGGCTGCTAAAGGCTGAGCAAGAACCGTTCTTACCTACGCATCAAAACCACAACGATAGTTCGTCAAGTTGGTGCTGTTTTAACCTTCACAAGGACCGGGCGTAGCCACACTCGGTTCAACTAAAGTTGGAGAAACTGACACCCGCTAGTCACCTGTGTGCAAAGCACGGCGGTAAAACCAGTCTCGCGTAAGCGTACGCGTAATGTCGGTCCGGGCCACTTCATCCAACAATACCGCCGAACCAAAGTATGACATGCTGGTAAGCAGTATGACTTGTATCGCCCACAACTCACTTGTGTTCTACTCGTGCATATAACATCAACGCATAAAACCTAGGCTCGGATGCCACTGTTGGGGAATGTAGTAATTTCAAAAAAATCCTACGCACACGCAAGATCATGGTGATGCATAGCAATGAGAGGGGAGAATGTGTCCATGTACCCTCGTAGACCAAAAGCGGAAGCGTTAGAACAACGCGGTTGATGTAGTCGTACGTCTTCATGGCCCGACCGATCAAGCACCGAAACTACGACACCTCCGACTTCTTGCACACGTTCAGCTCGATGACGTCCCTCAAACTCCGATCCAGCCGAGTGTCGAGGGAGAGTTCCGTCAGCACGACGACGTGGTGATGATCTTGATGTTCTACCATCGTACGGCTTCGCCTAAGCACCGCTACAATATTATCGAGGAGGACTATGGTGGAGGGGGGCACCGCACACGGCTAAGAGATCAAGAGATCAATTGTTGTGCCTAGAGGTGCCCCCTGCCCCCGTATATAAACGATCAAGGGGGAGGGGGCGGCCGGCCAGGAGGAGGCGCGCCAAGGGGGGAGTCCTACTCCCACCGGGAGTAGGACTCCTCCTTCCCTTGTTGGAGTAGGAGAGAAGGAAAGAGGGGGAGAGGAGGAAGGAAAAGGGGGTTGCACCCCTTGTCCAATTCGGACCAGAGGGGGGCTGCGTGCCTCCTTCCTTTCGGCCTCTCTCCTCTATTCCCGTATGGCCCAATAAGGCCCATATACTCCTCGGCGAATTCCCGTAACTCTCCGGTACTCCGAAAAATACCCGAATCACTCGGAACCTTTCTGAAGTCCGAATATAGTCATCCAATATCGATCTTTACGTCTCGACCATTTCGAGACTCCTCGTCATGTCCCCGATCTCATCCGGGACTCCGAACTCCTTCGGTACATCAAAACACATAAACTCATAATACAACTGTCATCGAAACCTTAAGCGTGCGGACCCTACGGGTTCGAGAACAATGTAGACATGATCGAAACACGTTTCCGGTCAATAACCAATAGCGGAACCTAGATGCTCATATTGGCTCCCACATATTCTACGAAGATCTTTATCGGTCAAACCGCATAACAACATACATTGTTCCCTTTGTCATCGGTATGTTACTTGCCCGAGATTCGGTCATCGGTATCTCAATACCTAGTTCAATCTCGTTATCGGCAAGTCCCTTTACTCGTTATGTAATACATCATCTCGCAACTAACTCATTAGTCACATTGCTTGCAAGGCTTATAGTGATGTGTATTACCGAGAGGGCCCAGAGATACCTCTCCGACAATCAGAGTGACAAATCCTAATCTCGAAATACGCCAACCCAACAAGTACCTTCGGAGACACCTGTAGAGCACCTTTACAATCACCCAGTTACATTGTGACGTTTGGTATCACACAAAGTGTTCCTCCGGTAAACGGGAGTTGCATAATCTCATAGTCATAGGAACATGTATAAGTCATGAAGAAAGCAACGGCAACATACTAAACGATCAAGTGCTAAGCTAACAGAATGGGTCAAGTCAATCACATCATTATCTCAATGATGTGATCCCGTTAATCAAATGACAACTCTTTTGTCCATGGCTAGGAAACATAACCATCTTTGATAAACGAGCTAGTCAAGTAGAGGCATACTAGTGACACTCAGTTTGTCTATGTATTCACACATGTATCATGTTTCCGGTTAATACAATTCTAGCATGAATAATAAACATTTATCATGAAATAAGGAAATAAATAATAACTTTATTATTGCCTCTAGGGCATATTTCCTTCAGATGACGATGATTTCCCCCTCCGGGAGGGAAGTTCCCCCGGCGGAATAGCTCCACCGGAGGGCAAAAGTGCTCCTGTCCAAGTTCCGCCTCGAGGCAGTGACACTTCGTCCCGAATGCCCTCCCCTTATTTTTTCTACGTCAAAATGACTTATATACCATAAGATGGGCACCGGAGGTGGGCCGAGGAGGGCAGCACCCACCAGGGCGTGCCTAGGCCTCCTGGCGCGCCCAGGTGGGTTGCACTACTAGGAAAAGGGCTTTTGATAGGACTGATTCTAATGGCGCACCAGGCAAGTAGTGCGCCACTACTATATACTAATGGCGCACCGTTTGCTCGTGCGCCATTAGTGTGGAAGACACTAATGGCGCACCGTGCTCACAGTGCGCCACTACTATTGATTTTTTCCCCATTTTTCCATACAAACTAATGGCGCATGCACGGCAAAGTGCGCCATTACTAGTTGGAAGTAGTAATGGCGCACGACCAATAAAGTGTGCCATTAGTATTTTTTTTTACTTTTTTGCAAACCTACTAATGGCGCACTATGCCAAAGTGCGCCATTACTAGTTTAAACTAGTAATGGCGCACTTTTCCACAGTGCGCCATTAGTATACATATGTTTTTTTACTCTTCTGCAAAAAGTACTAATGGCGCACCACCTGTCGGTGCGCCATTAGTAACCAGGCTTACTAATGGCGCATTGTGTGGTGGTGCGCCATTAGTAACCTGGGACGAACAAGATATTTTGGACAGCCCACCTACCCACTCACTTTCCCCACTTCATTCTCTCCACTCCTCCTCCAAGCTTGTCTCGGCTGCCTCCTCCTCCTCACCTCATTTCCACCATAGATTCATCAAAATTAAGTGGTGAAATCACCTTTTTTTGATAGGTAAGTAAGGGGAAAGCTATCTTCATGATGTAGATCTACTTTTTTTCTCCCTAGCTCGCTCCAACAACGTGCACATGCACTTTTTGTGGCCTAGCTAGATCTATGTATGTTTGTGGTGTTGCTTGTGTTTGTGGTGTTGCATATATGTTTGTGTTTGCCAATATTTTGCCGGAATATTGATTCATTTCCGTTTCGGCGAGAATTTTGGCACTATGCATTCTTTTTGGTCCTATTTTTAGGGAAGGTCATGCCAAATTTTTTCTTGGTTCTAAAATATCATTTTGCTCTACCCTGCAGGCGACCATGGTCCGCACGATGACCGAAGGCATCATGAATAGGTTTTTGAGCTCCGCGAAGGCCGAGATGCTTCAAAAGAACGAGATGGAGATAAGATGTCCGTGTCGAAGATGCAAGCTGAAGAGCCTTATTGCGGACCCGGATTTCGGGCAGGTGCGGGACCACCTGCTCTTGCGTGGTTTCATGGATGGCTATCGGTGGCAAGGTGATGAAGATGACTATGAAGTCGTCCATGGGGGCCGGGCAAGAAATGAGGAAGGGCAACAAAACAACCACCGCGGCGAGGGCGGGCGAGAAGACGAAGAATCTCCAGGACATGATCACGACGGTGATGATGTACACAATCATCATGTAGAAGATTTCGTACATGATGATGAGGAAGATCAAGACGAAGGGCATGATCATGAAGATGAAGATGCCGGAGCAGACGACAATGGAGGCTGGGTGCAGGACCCTCATATTCAAGAGCTGCTTCACAAGCAGACGGATAACGCAAGAGCTGCCGCCCGAGAGAAAGCCAAGCTGGATCAACTGGAGATAGACGCGGTTACTCCATTGTATGAAGGATGCAGGCCCGAGGATACCCGCCTGAAAGTAACGCTCATGGCTCTGGAGATGAAGGTAAAACACAAAATGACCGACGCATGCTTCGACGAGAACATGTCATTCTGGCACGAACGTCTTCCCAAGGGGAACAAGTGCCCGACCAGTTTCGAGGAGGCGAAGAAAATCGTGTGTCCTTTGGATTTACCGCACGTGAAATACCATGTGTGCATGAACAATTGCATCATTTATCGGGACGAGCACGCGAAGTCTACCATATGTCCGGTGTGCGGCGTCACTCGATACAAGAAGAGGAAGAAAGCTCCTCGAAAATCGGTGTGGTACTTTCCGATCACTCCTCGTCTGCAGCGGTATTTCGCGGACCCTAAGGTAGCAAAGCTCCTGCGTTGGCACGCGGATAGGGAGGAGAAGAAGCGGGAAGATGACGGAAATGATCCGGAGATAAATAAAAAAGACAAGATGTTGAGTCACCCTAAGGAGAAGAATATTTCCCTATGAGAGCCGCACTGCTCACGACGGTGCATGACTATCTCGGTTACGGATATCTCGCGGGGCAGGTTGTCCACGGATTTTCTGGATGCGTAAGGTGCATTGATGACACAACGTATCGCCAGCTAGATAGAGATCCCAGGTCTTCGAAAACCATGTTCATGGGACATCGAAGGTGGCTTCGCGACGATAACCCGTGGAGGAAACACAAGGATCTGTTCGATGGTGAAACTGAACCCCGAAAATGCCCGTGTACGAGGAGCGGCGAGGAAATAGACGAGCTGTTGAAAAATTGGAAAGACTGCCCACTACCGGGAAAGAAGCGAAAGGCGCCAGAGCCGCTGCTGAAGGTATGGAAAACGAGGTCTGTTTTCTGGGACTTGTCGTACTGGAAGATCCACCGTGTGCCTCACAGCCTTGATGTCATGCATATCATGAAGAACGTGTGCGAGAGTCTGCTTGGTACCCTGCTCAACATGCCAGAGAGGACCAAAGATGGGCCGAAAGCAAGGGCAGACTTGAAATCAATGGGCATCAGGCAGGAGCTTCACGCTAATGATGATGATGATGATGATGATGATGATGATGATGATGATGATGAGGCGAAGCAGGACACAGAAAGTCGTCGCAAAGGCAAAAAGGCCAAGAAGACCGGAAATGTCTACCCTCCCGCGTGCTTCACTCTAAGTCAGGAGGAGATCGGGCAGTTTTTCACCTGCCTCCTAGGAGTAAAACTTCCTTACGGTTATGCGGGGAAGATAAGCAGATACCTAGACCCAGCGAAGCAGAAGTTCAGCGGGATGAAGTCTCACAACTGTCACGTGCTGATGACGCAGATACTTCCAGTTGCAATCCGTGGGATCATGGACGCGCACGTCCGTGAAACGCTATTTGGCCTATGCAACTTTTTCGACGTCATCTCTTGGAAGTCGATTGGCGTGAGGCAACTCAGAAGGCTACAGGAAGAGATTGTGGTGATACTATGCGAGCTTGAGATGTACTTCCCGCCCGCATTCTTCGACGTTATGGTGCATCTGCTGGTCCATATCGTGGAGGATATCATCCAACTCGGGCCGACGTTCCTACAGAGCATGATGTCGTTCGAAAGGATGAATGGTGTCATAAAAGGATACGTTCGGAACATGTCACGTCCAGAGGGAAGTATAGCCAGGGGCTTTCTAACCGAAGAGTGCATCTCCTACTGCACGAATTATCTAGGCATCGAGAACCCCGTTGGTCTGCCCGTCAACAGGCACCTCGGCAGGCTCGCTGGATGGGGTCACCGTGAGGGTCGCTGCGAAATGCATGTCGACTTCAAGGGTCGACTCGCTGACTTTGAAAGAGCAAAGCTAGTCGTGCTACAACACATAGACGTGGTCAATCCTTGGGTGGTAGAGCACAAAACCTTTATTGAGAAGACGTACAATGACCGAGGCCAACAGAGGACGGACGGAGATATACTCAAAGAGCACAACTCATGTTTCACGCGTTGGTTCAAGCAGAAGCTTCTGTCGTACCCTTTACATGAGGATTCTTCCGCGGAAGAACAACTCATATTCGCCTTGTCACAGGGCGCCGAGCACAACTGATGACCTATGAGGCGTACGATATCAACGGCTACACATTCTACACCGAGGACAAGGATATGAAGAGCGATGGTTATTAGAACTCCGGGGTAACGATGGAATCCTACACCGGTAAGGACAAGGACAGATACTACGGAAGGATCGAGGAGATCTGGGAGCTGAGCTACGCTGGAGAGAAGGTGCCGATGTTCCGTGTCAGATGGGCCAAGAGCGTCCTAAAAGAAGACCGATATTTCACCACCATGGTTATACCCGAAGCCAAACCCAAGACCGCGGGTGCAAACGTGACCGCGAAAAATGAGCCATGGGTACTGGCTTCCCAAGTGGACCAATGCTTCTTCATTACCGACCTGCCAAAGCCCAGTCGTGTTGTCGTGAGGAGAGGCAAAAGGAAGATCATCAGAATGGATGGAGTAGCCAATGAGCAAGACTTCGACAAGTACGGCGACCCGAAGATCGAACATGACGACGATGATGAAGTAGCAGCACACACCACAAGAAGAAGCAGGACCACCCTACCTAACGGACGTCCGTTCCACAGAAGAACTCCATTTGCGAAAAAGAAGGGCAAGAAGATTGTGAACAGATAGCTAGCTAAGATCGATTGTATTTAAATCGTAGTCTTCATTTCTCGATTGTATTTCATGGGCACTTTTTGATATCATGAATATTTTTAAATTTCATGGACACTTTTTGAAATCAAGAGGACACTTAAATTTCATGGGCACTTTTTAAATTATTACTGTTTTTATAAAAAAATATTACTGTTATGATTTAAACAAGTTTGAACACATTTAAACACAAATAAATATAAAAAACAGCATTTAAAATGCATAAAAAAATATTGGGCACCTGGGAATCGAACCAAGGACCTCCTGGTGTGTGTGTTGCGTGCTGACCAGTCGGGCTAGTGGGTGGGTTCCGTTGTAGATAGGGCTAGGTTGTAGATAGGGCGAGTGGGTTAGATTAAAACAAAATTCTAATGGCGCACCGTGGGCTGGTGCGCCATTAGAATAGTCGTACTTCTGGCGCACGAGTGGGTGGTGCGCCATTAGAAAGCTTCCCCCACACTAAATCCCCAATCTCTCTAATCTCTCCCCTGCCTCATCGATCTCACCTGCTGCCCCCCGTGTTCGACGTCCCCCTCGCCGCCCCCTCGCCTCCTTCGCCGTCCCCGAGCCCAGCGCAGCCTCCCTCGCCGCCTCCCTCGCCATCCCCGAGCCGAGCGCCGCCTCCCTCGACGTCCTCCCGCCCAAGCGCCCCCTCCCCCCGTGGCCCCGCCTGCGCCCTCGACGTGCTCGCCGTCCAACACCGCGCGGCCTGCCCAGGAGGACCGCTGCCGTCTTCCTCTTCGACTACGAGGACCCGGACGAGCTCGGACGCCCAGGAGGACCGCCAGCGCTCGACGCCCTCGACCGTGCGGCCTGCCCAGGAGGAGCGCCACCGCTCGACGCCGAATTCGCACCGCCTCGACTAGCTCCGGCTGCCCCGAGTCGCCCTCGACCTCCCAAGTGAGCACCCGAGCCGCTTCCCCCTCTTCCCCCTCTTTATTTACTTCTGATGTGTTCTAGGGTTGGGGGTTGGAGAAATTTGGACAAGGAAAGGGGGTTGGATAATTAAGTAGCTAGGGTTTTCCAAATGTTCAAATCTCTGAGCTTGCATTTAGATGCATTTTAGAGGATACTTGGTCCATATTCATTTGGTCCATATTCATTTGCAGTGAACATACATTTTCACTGTTCTTATAATATTTGCTTGATGTCAGATTACGCTATGAGGATATTAGTCTAAGCCCAGTCTTGGATGCATTGTTTTATCCTGCGGACGCCCATTTGCAGTGACCATGGCAGTAGCTGGCATTTTGTTATGATAATTTCAGTATATATCTTACTATCCTTTACTGATCTCGTTCTATTTTCAATGCACAGGCAACTCTCCGACGAAGTCTCCTCCAGGTAATATATGTCTCATGCTTGCTAAGGAGTATTAGTATACTGACTAAACTATCCACTTGCTATGCTTAGCTGCTCTATTGTCTGAATCATGACACTTTGCCAGCTGAAACTTGCCTATCACACTGTCGCTGTATTGCTCAACTAAAAACACAAATATTTGTAGTTTTTGTCTGTCATAATGCAACTAAGCATACTAGTCTCAACTAAGCATACTAGTTTTTTGTAGTGAGACAGTAAGATAGTGAGACAGTAAGAAGGAAACTTCCCAGATTATGTAGAAAGAAAATACTTGGTTTGACAGCAAGTACCATGACATGAATCAAAAAACATATACGGTGGGAAAAATAAAATGGCAGAAACCTGGGAGGTTCTGGTTTGCTGTATCTCCACCAGTTTGGGTTGGTGAATGTGGATGATTTTTTTATCCTGTGAACTCATTGTACTGCTACAAGAATTTGGTATCATCATGGTGTAATTTTGTTAACATTCTGGTTTTGTTAGATAGTGGCTACACTAATCTAGAGTGATACAATTTTCCTTCCCATTTGGTATCATCATGTTCAGTGTATACAGTTATAACATCATGTGGGTTTTTTAAGTCTGTTTACAGCTCATGTGGGTTTTAACATCATGTGGGTTGGTGAATGTGGATGATTTTTTTATCCTGTGAACTTGAATGTTGCAATGCTATTTTCTTCAGAGGCTACTGTCAAAAACTTGAGCTACTATCTTGCAAAGATGATGATCATCTTGCTAGTTTGCTGGGTTTTGTCTCCGACCATCGTGTCGTGATGAATTTGCAGGTACCCCGAGAGGCCCTTGAGTTTGCCAGAATGTTGATTAACTTCCGTTCCGGCAAATTTGGGTACTCCATATGTCCTATTTTCAGCAAAGGTCAAGCTAAAATTTTAGCATGACTTTGCTAAAAATAGGACATATGGGGTACTTGCGACTAATGCATGGACCGGGGTATCTTAGTACTTAGTTAAGTAGGATCAAATGCCCCGCCATTCTTGCTGCATTAAACCATAGGTGGCAATAGAGCCAAGTGATTAGTGCCAAGTGATTAGGCCCAACCTAGGGTGCCTCGGCTTAGGCTTTTAGGGTGCCTCGGCATCGACAAACCCTAAATGATGAAAGCTTAGGCTTTTAGGGTGCCTCGGTGTCGACAAACCCTAAATATTGAGACCATGATCTTGTTCCTTGACAATAACCAACTTTTTGACCAAACTTTTTTCCCCACTAAGAGCGAAACATGGCCCACAACGATGAGGCCGGTGGTTCGGGCGGCAAGCAATTCTGGGAGCTGTCTCGGGAGATGGAGGAACAACCTCACCGTTATGAGGACGCCGCGGAAGACACCGATCCTGATTACACAACCCCTAGTGGCGTCAGGGATGACACCACTGATGGTGCCGCCGAGGATGCCACCACTGATGATGGTGGCGCACACACAGATGGCAGCCAACCGAAGAAGCAAAGGAAGGACCGGCGCCCGAATGCGCTCCGCACCCTCAAGGAGGAATTCACTCAAGTGGACTCCGACGGGAATCCAACAGAGCCCAAACATATAGTCAAGGGGTACTCGGTTCAGCTCGGGTGATTCTCCGGAGCACCGTCTCGATCAACACCGAGAACCTTAGGCATAAGGACCGAGGGAATTTGCGCAGCCTCCTCTTCACGAAGCTGCACGAACGATACAAGTTCCCCGCCGAATTTGAAAACACACGCCTCTCAGGAAATAAAGTGAAAAGTGCCACCCTCACGAAGATGAGCACGTCCCTGTCTACTTGGAGAAGCGCGGTGAAGAGAATGATTGATAAAGGTGATAGTTATGAGAAGATCAAGGCAAAATATCCTTTGATGAGCGAAGATGACTACAAGGAGTTCAAGATAAAGTGCGAGAGCAGTGCAACCACCGAATCAAGTCAGTGGGGGAAAGAAATGCGGGAGTTGAACTTAGGGGAACACAAACTCGGTCCCGACGGTTACAGAGTGGCGGAACCTATATGGGACAAGGAGGACGCAGAGCGTGCCGAGCAAGGCCTACCGCCCCGCTTCGAGAAATACAGCGGTAACAAGCAGACCAGGAACTATGTCAGGGCCCGGTACAAGGAGGACCCGATAACAAAGGATCTTACCACAGATCCGAAGACCAGGGCGCTTGAGCTTGTTCTGGTAAGGAATACACCCCCGTGTAATTAGCTCCATATGGTTGCACTCTAACTAATCCCCAATATTTCTAAATGGTTCACGTTCCTTTCGCAGGAAACTGAAAGCAGTAGCGCGGGGTCGTCTCAGAGCTCCCCTTTCGATAGCCCTTTAAATAGGGCGTTGAACATAATGAAAAGCAAGGATAAGCTCACTAAGCCGACGTCAGCTGGTCGTGTGGCCGGCAAAGGCTTGTCCACAAAATGGGGGTCATACTATACCGCTGGTGTGCGGAAGGAGAAAAAGGCCAGCTCGGAAAGCCAGACGCGCGAGGTTGAAGCACTCAAGGCACAAGTGGCGCGGATTCCGGAGCTTGTCCAAGAGAAAGTGGAACAACAACTGGGAACGAAGCTCAACGCCATGGTGCCTACGTTGATTCATGGGCTGACGACGTGGATTGCGGGCGGCCAACAAGGGCCTCCCCCGGTTCCCAGCTTCACGTCCAGCAACTCGCACAACGCGCAGGCGACACCATTGGTGTCTCCGGCGGAGGCGGTATTCGTGTCTCCGGCGCCGGCACGGGCATTGGAGCTTAATGCACCCGGGTGTACGCCGGTCGGCACCTCGCCAGCAAGCTTCCCCTCCGTCAGTTGCATGCCCGCCGTTGGCGGTGCCTCGACATTAGCCGAGCTCGACGGCATCACGGTAACTAAGCCTCTCGGCCGATGACTTCATCTCCTTGCCTTTGACTGGGCATCCCTGACGCCCTATACATGTTTTCGCAGGGCACCGCTGACGTTCCTTGCACTCTTCTGCACTTCGTGGGCGCCGAGTTGGTCGATGTCGCCAAGGGCAGAATCGTTCAACCGGGCAACCGCATGTTCCACGGTAATCCGATGCCACCCACAGTGTATAGGGTTGAAGTGGTTCGGCTGCTGCCAGGCTGCGACGAGCTGTTACCTCCGGTTCGACTCGCTGGGGCCGACGAAGAAGATTAGATGACCCTCAGCGCCTGCGCAACGCTACCGGACCTGCCGGACATCCCTATGTCGGACATCCCTATGGCACAGGATCCGGACAACCCTATGGCACAGGATCCGGACGACGACGACAACGACGACGGTACATTTACCAAAGTCGATAAGTACTTTGCCGAATATGGGTACGCTGACAAGTTCTGCGGGCCTC
Source organism: Triticum dicoccoides (assembly GCF_002162155.2). Taxonomy (NCBI): domain Eukaryota; kingdom Viridiplantae; phylum Streptophyta; class Magnoliopsida; order Poales; family Poaceae; genus Triticum; species Triticum dicoccoides. The sequence continues at coordinate 724,530,132 of NC_041389.1, read as the reverse complement.
TTTCTCAAGAACCCAACCAAGACGACCGCAATCTAGCAGGTACGGCGGAGAAATCCAATTGCAATAGGCGTCGTCTGCCGTTCAGTTCTCAGGAGACGCCTCCAGCTCCCGCCTTCACCGAGCCTCAGATAGCTGAGGTGCGAAATATTATCAGCCCCAACACGCTCAAGAAAGCGGTCTGTGAGCAGAACTCGGTCCCATTACAGGAGATCAAGAAGAAGGGACGGAAACGAAAGACTAACAAGGGCACCGGTGCGAGCCAGCCGGCACCGAGTTTGATCCGTGCTCAGGACGGACCACCTTCACCAAAGGATATCTCGAGGAGGGTGCATGTGGTGGGTAGGGTGATGCTACCGCCAAATATGCTGAATGCTGCAACCGGTGCTATGCGGAGTCTGCACGACAGTGTTCTTTCTTTGGAGAAGCAGCGTCTGAGAGAGAATGATGTGGCATACCCAGTTTTCGTGGCCAAGGTGCCAGAGGGCAAGGGCTTTGCGGATGGCGACATCGGGGGTACGATTGTCCTGCGGTTTCATGACATCTTTGCTATGTTTAACCTTCATCCGCTGCACTACACCTTCGTTCGGCTGTTTTCGCTGAGTATGGAGATGCGGATCATTGGAGACAAGACCCCGGACATCGTGATAGTCGACCCCTTCTACATGCGTGCCAAGCACTTGAACAATGCTGGGGACCGCCAAGTTGCGAGTTCACACCTCGAAGGCGTCATTCTGGCAAACCCAGATAAGGATAACTTCCTTGTGGCTTACTTTCCCGAGTAAGTCATCCCTTAACCGCCCCGTAACATATGATTTCTTAGATTTTGATCGTTCTTTTTTTTCTAACATTCCGTGTTCTGTGCAGTGACACACATTGCACACTCATCCTCTTAAGCCCGAAATATTCCATGGCCACGTATTTCGACCCGAACCGTAACTCCAAGATAGACTACACAAATGTAAAGAAAGTTCTTGATGATGTTCTCCCCGGCTACGCCAAATCTGGAGGCACCTTCACCAGGGCAGTTCGTAAGTACGGCAAGCACATGTTCTCACACAGTACGAAGTTCTGCTATGTCAAGCAGTCGCCTGGCGGTCAGAAGGATGCCTACTACGCCCTCCATCACATGCGGGCGATCGTAAGGGACCATCATCAACTTCTGCTACCAGATAATCTCAAAGATTGGGCCGCAAGCTTGTCGGCAGTCCAGGACGCGGACCTCAGACAAGAATTCTTTCGCATCCAGTCGGAGTTTGCGGACATCATCCATCAAGATGTCCTTCATACCTCGGGGCAGTTCTTCGTCAGATATCAACCGTCCAACAGTGAGATAGATGAAACGCTACAAATGCAGGGTGACAACGACCGCGATTTCATGACCATCACGACAGACGGCGGCTTCATCCACGCTCCTGTCCGATGAGTCGAGTCGAAAGTAGTGATGTGTAGTTTTGAAACATTGATTAGCTCATGTTGTAATTAAACTTTAATGAATTCGTATGTCTCTTTGGTTTGGACAGTCGTTCAACTTAGATGTAATTGATGCTATTTATTAGTAGGACCATGAATCGTGCTATTAATGTCTTGCTTTTCTCTTTCGATCCTTTTTTTGCATACTTACATATTGCTTATGTATTGTCTGTTGTTTGGCTTGTGCATAGAGATGCCGTCGTATGTCGTGTACAAGGGTAAGGTTCCCGGAGTCTACGACGACTGGGAGGAGTGTCGGAGACAGGTTCACCGTTTCAGCGGTAACAGTTACAAAGGGTACACCACTAGGGCGGAGGCCGAATCTAGATATGCCCACTATCTAGAGGGAGAGAGGAGGGGGCGTTGGAGGAACCAGATGAGGACCAGTTTGATCGCGATGATGCTCATCATGATGACCACAACTCTCTTTTATGTGATGGTAGTTTAGATGATCGATATCGACTTGTAATGTGAAGACAAACTCGATACTCGCGGTCTTGAGACTTGTAATGTTTTATCTTTGTTCGGTCTTTTGAATTCGGAGACTAATATGATGAATTGTATTCGGAGACTAATCTTCTATTGTATTCGATGAATCTGATGTTGATGTGTGCTGCTGTCTATATTCTGTCCAATAATATATTTTGTAACCTGTGCAAAAATCAGAAAAGCAAAAAACAAAAAAAACAAATATTCATACTAATGGCGCATCAAGGCAGAGTGCGCTATTAGTATGCCAAAGGATACTAATGGCGCATCGTGGCAGAGTGCGCCATTAGTGTGACAAAGCACATGGTTACATATGGCCCCCCGGGAGGCATACTAATGGCGCATGGTGTTACATACTAATGGTGCACTGGCAGGTGCGCCATTAGTATACCAGATACTAATGGCGCACCAGTGGTGCGCCATTAGTAAAAAATTCTAATGGCGTGCTAGTAATGGCGCACCGGTAGTGCGCCATTAGTAGGCAAAACCGGTGCGCCATTAGTAGGCCTTTTCCTAATAGTGTTGTGCCCACCTGGTGGCCCTCCTCTGGTACTTATTTGCTCCAATATTCCATAAAAAATCCTCGGGGAGTTTTAGCTCGTTTGGAGTTGTGTAGAATAGGTAACTTGACGTAGCTTTTTCAGGTCCAGATTTCCAGTTGCCAGAATTCTCCCCCTTGGTGCATACCTTGCATATTATGAGAGAAAAGGCATTAGAATTACTCCAAAAAGCATTATTATACTGGACATATGTGCCTAGATCTTTCCTCACCGCATGATTCTTGCCAAAAGAGAAAAATAAAAGGAATAGAGAGAAAAACTTTGACTCTTGCATAAAAGTAAATACATGAAAGTAAAAGATAGGCCCTTCGCTGAGGGAAGCAGAGGTTGCCATGCGCTTTTTGTTTGTATGCTCAACCCCTTAGTGCAAGAGAACGTCACGTTATATTGCTCCTTGTGATGGCAACCTTTATTATGCAGTCTGTCACTTTTATTCTTCACCATCACAAGTTCGTACAACGCTCAATTTTCCCTTACACTAAATGATCTCACATTTTTATAAGCAATTTTTATTGCCCTTTTTGCACCGATGACAACTTACTTAAAGGATCTTACTCAATCCAATTGTAGGTATGGTGGACTTTCAAACAAGATAGGGTTTAAGGGTTTTGGATGCACAAGTAGTATCTCTACTTAGTGCGGAATTTTTGGCTAGCAAAGATAGGGGCAAGTGTTGGTGTCAAAACCGGCGGATCTCGGGTAGGGGGTCCCGATCTGTGCGTCTTAGGCTGATGGTAACAGGAAGCAAGGGACACAATGTTTACCCAGGTTCGGGCCCTCTCGATGGAGGTAAAACCCTACTTCCTGCTTGATTAATATTGAAGATATGAGTAGTACAAGAGTAGATCTACCACGAGATTGTAGAGGCTAAACCCTAGGAGCTAGCCTATGATGGTATGATTGTAATTGTGATTGGCCTTCTAAGGACCATCCTCTCCGGTTTATATAGACACCAAAGAGGGCTAGGGTTTACATGGAGTCGGTTACAAGGAAGGAAATATAATATCCGGATCGCCAAGCTTGTCTTCCACGCAAAGGAGAGTACCATCCGGACACGAGCCGAAGTCTTGAGCCTTGTATCTTCACGCTTCAATAGTCCAGACGATGCATATAGTCCGACTGTCCGGATACCCCCTAATCCAGGACTCCCTCAGTAGCCCCTGAATCAGGCTTCAATGACGATGAGTCCGGCGCACAGTCTAGTCTTCGACATTGAAAGGCGGGTTCCTTCTCCGAATACTCCAATGTACCTATCACGACGAACAGTGTCCGGCATCTTTATTAATGTTGTACTCCTCGGCTTCAGTGCTTCAATAATGACCATTTCCACATGTCGAGCGAATGCGAGGAGTCAAGGCATTTTTGCATTTTCCACCCTTGGTCCTTCGGGCTAGCCATCTATTTGAAGAGATGGGGATTCCCAGATCCAAACCTCACTCTCCCTCCTCGAGCAAGCATCCAACAGAGCGCCCAGAAAAAACCATTCCAACGTGGCCGGTCATCGCAGCTCTTCTGCTTGCTCCCCTTGCCCCAAGCCAGGGGACTGGGGAGAGTGTTCAGTTTCTCATAGCCGTTTGATAAAGTTACAAACCCAAGGGCTCCTCCCGCTGGCGTTCATGGTCCCTGTTCGAGCCGGAGTGGCCACCTATAACGGTGGATAATAGGCGGAGAGATCCCCGAATCCTTCTCCAGAGGAGCGAATATGCCTAATTCCGCATCTGTTAAGGGGCGTCGGGTTTCCTGTTCATCCATTTCTTCGTGGGCTTCTGGAGTTCTACGGCCTCCAGTTGCACGACTTTACCCCAGCCTCCCTACTACATATAGCAGGGTATGTCGCCCTTTGCGAGCTATTTCTAGGCTGCGAGGCTCATTTCGGATTGTGGAAGAAGCTGTTCTGCCTTGTCCCCCGCAACCAGGGAGAATCCCTATGTCAAGTGGGCGGGGCCGAAGTATGGCATATCGCTGAGACCGGATACCTATCCGGCACTCCCAAGAAGGCACCAGATAACTGGGCTTCAGAGTGATTTTATGTTGATGACGCTCCCCTTCCGGATCCAGTCCGGACAGGACTCCCCAAGTTCAGTAACACCCCGCCGAGGGCATGTCTAAGCTGGCGCCCCCGAGGCCCCCAAGAAGAGGATTCCAGGGAAGTACATTTCCTGATGAGCAGGATAAAGTTACTGGTCAAATCCGGACTGACGATAGTCAAGGTCATGGCAATATGCATAATGCGGGGAGTGCAACCGCTTCAATATCGGAGCAATCCCATGTGGCACTACAACGGGACAGACGATGCCACCCGCTGTGGCCGTAAGGGTCCGGACTCCCCCACCGCTCTGGCGAGGATACTGTCTGACCTATACAAAGGAGAAGAGGAAGACTTCCTCCATATCAAACCGCGGGACGGATTCTCCATGTATAATCCCCCAAACTGGGTAAGTCGCCATTTATTTTCTCGCTTCACTTATTGTGGCGTTCTTTGCTAAGGTTACCTGCATCGATATTTCCGAGCAGGAACTGAGGAGGGCCATAGAGGGAATCTCCAGCCCTTCCCCGCAGCCAGAGAACCCCGAAAGGGCCCTGGATCCAGGACTCGAAGAAGACCCAGATGCGGTCGTGGAGCTTGTCGACGGGATATTTTATCGGGCGAGACGTGACGGCGCCTCAATGGCTATCACTGCTGATTATCCCGGACTGTTACCTTCGTCGCGTGTAAGCCAAGCCGAAGACTCGATCCTTCGAAGAGGATTCTTTCCCGATGTCACACCTTATCCCTGATACGTTGTGCTTTTGCAGAAGCGACGTTCGAAGCGCAGGGCCGAGCCCCTAGGGACCGGCCCGTCAGCCACAGGCGTCCGGATTGGGTAGGCTCAAGAGGAAGGCAGTTAGAGCCGACATGCCTCTACAGAGGTAAGAAAACAACCTGTCATGTAATTATTGTTATTTGAAGTATAACAGCGCCCTTTACGTCATGGCAGGAATAGGAGTATCCGGACTATATCCGGAAATCCTGCCAACCATGCCTCCACCAGTCGGACTCCAGAACGGACTTCAAGAGAGGAGGCGGACATAGGGCCAATGCCGCATAGTCCTCTGACAGAGGATGCAGATATGCTCTCTGCCACGAATTCCGAAGTAGACAGTGCCATGAATCACCGGCGTCGACAGGCCGTGCTTCGCCACAACATCTTTTCCGAAGAGGCATTTAATGCTTTCAATTCGGGAGACGCATATATCCGAGCTGCTCAAAGTGGACTCGCCCGGGCGACAGTCCAGTATACCAAAGATATATGAGTAAGAAAGTTTGATGAGCATGTATAGCAGTAGCCCCTGAGACTTGAAACAGTTGGCACAATAGTTTTAATTATCAATTTATGTGTAGGTTCTTATAGATAAGAATGAGCAATTGTCTCGGGAGCTAGAGGAGTGCAAGACTCAACTGAGGGCCAAGGTTGCCAAGCTAGAGGAATCCCAGAAGGCCTCATATGGTAACATTTATCTCGATTGTACGAAGATGTACTAGTTAGCAACTGGCTGGTATGATAAATTTAACAGAGAATTCTGCAGATAACCATGGAGTAAATCCGGAGGGCGTGAGGGATGACGAGTCGCATCTCCGGGAGCAACTAAAGGCCGGCGAGCGCATTCTTACGCAAGTTAAGCATGAGAAGAATATTCTCCAAGATGCCAATGTTCGGCTGGACATGGAACTGAAAGACGTCCGCACGCAGCTGGCGGACTCCGTGAAGGAGAACAAAAGGCTTCGCCGCGGCATTTATGGTAAGTGCCTAAACGAACTGTAGCATAGTTCGGCGGGGAAGTATATTGAAAGAGCTTTGCTTGTAGGAATGCTGACAGGTCGCCCTGAGGAGGAGATGCCTGCATCTGCAGGCGATTTACTGCAAGACCTCTCATAGCTGCACGAGCAAGCTCGGCAGGCGATGCAGGGTGTAGCGCAGGCCTTGTGGCCGTCAAGCCTCCTGCCAAATGGCATGGGAGAGCTTGTGGACATGCTTCAAGGAGCACGGCGGCGCTTTCGACTGTGGAAGATGTCAGCCTGCCGGCAAGGTGCAAGGGAAGCATGGGCTATGGTGAAGACGCGCTACACCAAGCTGGACCCAAACCATATGGCCGAAGTTGGACCGGCAGGGCCAGATGGGCAAGAAATTCCCGTGAGTTTGGTATATGACCAGGTGTCGTTAGCCGCAAAGTATTCTCAACAGGATTGTAAGCTAGATAGCCTGTTGGATGGTATAGAGGAGGAATATGGCCAGTCCAAGTGATTGTGTAATTTTAATGGACATAAGTAGCCCCTAGCCAGATTAAAATCATTTGTCATGGCGGACCTTTTCGCTTCAGCCCCCGGATCCTATAGTCCGGGGTGTTTCCGAATACCCGCTCAGTTATACAAAATCGGAGTATGCGTGGAAACCAGGCGTAGGGGTCATAAGTGCTTGAACAGACAAGTACCCTAGTTATGTTATATTACATTGATAGTAAGAAACATCTTCCAGGGAGAATAGTTCCGTTAAGGGTTCCTTTCCCTGGGTAAGCATGTGACAAGGCACATGTCCGAACTGCGAACCATGGCGCGGGATACAAAACATCTGGGGATTTATGTTATAATAAACAAAGACATCTTTTGTTCACAGACAGAATATTCTCTTAAGGAAACTAGCTTTCGGCTTCACCCAGTGTGAGGTACACATCCGGCTCAACCAGCAGTAACAATCGCAGAGGTGCTCCCCTTATGCCCTAGCCGAATTAACGGGAACGTAGGGCATAAACACAGGAGCCAAGCAACCCAGCTTGGCCACGTCTTAAGTCATATCAATGCACATAATGGTGAAGAAAAGGCACACATGGAAAATACATGTGTGATGGGCAAAAAGCCTTATAGAGTAAGTTATATTTAGCTTCTGTATAGGAAGCCCCCAGGTATTGCTTACACACATAACGCGGCCGAAATAATCCGGGAGTCCGCACTGTATTAAATACTTTGTGTGAAGAGAAAAAGAACGAGAAAGGAAAAAGGGGGGAGCATAATTAAAAAGGAGGTAAGGAGACGAACACTGAGTTCGGCGCTAGGCGTAGAATCTCCGGAGTCTGGCCACGTTCCATGGGTTCGGCTCGAGTCTGTTATCGGAAGCATTACGTAGGCAGTACGCTCCTCCGGTGAGAACTTGGTCGATGACGAAGGAACCCTCCCACTTGGGTTTGAGCTTGTCCTTCTTCTTCTCCGGTAGGCGTAGGACGAGCTCGCCAATATTATATGTTTTGGCCCATACTTCTCTGCTTTGGTATCGTCGAACCTGTTGTTGATAGAATGCGGAATGGGCCTTAGCGACATCGCGCTCCTCCTCCAGGGCATCCAAATTGTCCTGCCGATCTAACTCGGCTTCCTTCTCTTCATACATGCGTACGCGTGGCGAATCATGTATTATGTCGCAAGGTAGTACTGCTTCCGCATCGTACACCATGAAGAATGGTGTGTATCCAGTGGTGCGATTCGGCGTGGTCCGCAGCCCCCAGAGCATGGAGAAGAGCTCCTCGACCCAATGAGTATCCGACTCTGTCAGGGATCGCACTAGTCTGGGTTTAATACCACTCATGATGAGATCATTTGCCCATTCGACCTGGCTGTTTGTTTGAGGATGGTAGACGGAAGCATAGTCGAGCTTAATGCCCATTTTGCCGCACCAAGCTTTCACCTCATCGGCCGTGAAATTTGAGCCATTATCGGCGATATAATGTTGTGGGGGACACCGTACCGGTGTACGACCCCGGATATAAAGTCTATTACTGGTCCGGATTCGGCCGTTTTCACTGGTTTGGCTTCTATCCATTTGGTGAACTTGTCGACCATGACCAGTAAGTATTTTTTCTTGTGGCTTCCCCTTTAAGGGGTCCAACCATATCCAGCCCCCATACCGCGGAAGGCCAAGTTATGGGGATTGTTTGGAGGGCGGTAGGGGGCATATGACTCTGATTGGCAACGAGCTGGCAACCGACACAGTGTTGGACAAGGTCTTGTGCGTCTGCTCGAGCCGTCGGCCAATAGAAACCTGTACGGAAGGCCTTGCTGACTAGTGCTCGAGCCGCGGCATGGTGCCCGCCCAGTCTGGCATGGATTTCAGCCAAGAGCTGCCGCCCTTCCTCCTCGGAGATGCACCTTTGGAGCACTCCGGTCGCACTTTTCTTATAGAGTTCCCCTTCATGGAATTTGTAAGCTTTAGAACGCCGGACGATGCAGCGCACTTCATTTTGGTCTTTAGGGAGCTCCTGCCTATTTAGGTAGGCCAAGAAAGGCTCATTCCACGGGGCGATGACAGCCATTATTTCGTGGGCTGACGATGTTGTTTCGATGGTAGAGCCTCCGATTATGTCTCATGGTTCGGAATCTGGGGATGTATTCAGATCCGTGCTGGTGTTGCCGGACTCCCCTTCCCATACCATGGATGGCTTGAAGAGCCTTTCCAGGAATATGTTAGGTGGGACAGGGTCACGTTTAGCGCCGATGCGGGCAAGGACATCTGCCGCCTGATTGTTTTCTCGAGCCACATGGTGGAATTTGAGCCCCTCGAACCGAGCTAACATTTTAAGGATGGCGTTACGGTAGGCCGCCATTTTCGGATCCTTGGCATCAAAGTATCCGTTTATTTGGCATATTGCAAGGTTTGAATGCCCGCGCACCTCTAGGTGTTGAATGCCCATAGAGACTGCCATCCGAAGACAGTGCAACAGAGCCTCGTATTCGGCTGCATTGTTGGAGTCTGTGTATAATATTTGGAGGACGTATTGGACCGTGTCTCCGGTGGGAGACGTTAGGACTACACCTGCTCCCAATCCGGCCAGCATTTTAGAGCCGTCAAAGTGCATGATCCAATTGGAATACGTGCCGTACTCTTTAGGGAGTTCGGCTTCCGTCCATTCGGCGACGAAGTCAGCTAATACTTGCGACTTGATAGCCCACCGAGGCTTGTATAGTATGTCGAACGGAAGGAGCTCGATTGCCCATTTGGTGATCCGACCCGTGGCATCGCGGTTATTTATTATATCATTTAGTGGTACTTCAGAGGCCACCGTAATCGAACACTCTTGAAAGTAGTGTCGTAGCTTTTGGGATGCCATGAAGACCGCATATGCTATTTTTTGATAGTGTGGGTATCGGGACTTGCATGGGTGAGGACCATGGATACGTAATAAACCGGCTTCTGTAGCGGGAATTTGTATCCGTCAACCTCTCATTCGACGACGAGTACTGCGCTCACAACTTGATGTGTTGCAGCTATGTACAACAGCATAGGTTCGCCGATATTTGGCACTGTTAGGACTAGATTACTGGCCAATAAGGTCTTTATTTCATCGAGTCCGGCCGCGGCTGCATCTGTCCACACAAAGTGTTCGGTGCACCGAAGAAGGCGATAAAGAGGCAATGCCTTTTCTCCTAACCTGGAGATAAAGCGGCTCAAAGCAGCCACACATCTAGCTAGTTTCTGGATATGTTTGAGATCTGTTGGTGTAGCCAACTGCGACAAAGCTCGGATTTTTGCTGGATTAGCTTCAATTCCTCTATTGGAAACAATGAAGCCCAGCAGTTTTCCAGAAGGGACGCCGAAAATGCATTTCTCCGGATTCAGCTTGATGTCGTATGTTCGTAGGTTGTCGAACATAAGCCTCAAGTCATCTATTAGGGTTTCGACGTGTTGTTTTTATGACTATGTCGTCCATGTATGCCTCCACTATTTTGCCGATTTGCTTTTCCAGGCATGTTTGAATCATGCGTTGGTAGGTTGTGCCGGCATTCTTAAGCCCGAAAGGCATAGTGTTGAAGCAGAAAGGGCCATATGGCGTTATGAAAGCTGTTGCAGCTTGGTTGGACTCTGCCATCTTTATTTGATGGTATCCGGAATATGCGTCGAGGAAACACAGCGAGTCGTGTCCTGCTGTGGCATCGATTATTTGATCGATGCGAGGGAGGGGAAAGGGATCCTTGGGGCAAGCCTTGTTAAGGTCTTTGAAGTCGACGCATAGGCGCCAGGATTTGTCTTTCTTTCGTACCATTACCAAGTTTGCCAGCCAATCCGGATGTTTGATGTCTCTGATGAATCCGGCCTCAAGTAGCTTGGCTAGCTCCTCTCCCATGGCTTGTCGTTTGGGCTCTGAAAATCGCCTTAGGGTCTGTTTGACAGGTTTGTATCCCTTTAGTATGTTAAGGCTGTGTTTGGCCAATTCGCGCGGGCTGCCCAGCATGTCCGATGGGTGCCAAGCGAAAATGTCCCAATTCTCGCGTAAGAAGTCTCGCAGTGCGGCGTCCACAGCGGGGCTCAACTGTGTCCCGATGGAAGCTGTCTTCATGGGGTCCGTTGGGTGGACTTGGAATTTGGCTATCTCATCTACGGGTTTAAATGAGGTGGACTTGGGTCGTTTGTCGAGTATCATGTCGTCCCTGTCCATGGTGGCGCGCGGCGCCGTTAATTCTTCAGCTGCTAGGGCTTCGGACAGTGCTTCCAAGGCTAGTGTTGCGGTTTTGTTTTCGGCACGGAGTGCAACGTCCGGGTCACTAGCTAGAGTGATTATTCCATTGGGTTCGGGCATTTTAAGCTTCATGTACCCATAATGGGGTATAGCTTGAAAGCTTGCAAACGCGTCCCGTCCTAGAAGGGCGTGGTATCCGCTGCTGAAAGGAGCCACTTGGAATGTGATTTCTTCGGACCTGTAATTCTCTGGGGTGCCGAATACCACGTCGAGTGTGATTTTTCCCGCACACCGTGCCTCCCGACTGAGGATAATTCCCCTGAAGGTTGTGCCGCTTTGTTCAATGCGGCTTTTATCAATTTCCATCTTCTTGAGCGTTTCTTCGTAGATCAAGTTTAATCCGCTTCCGCCATCCATGAGTACTTTAGTGAGCCGAAAGTCGTCCACTATCAGGCTAAGGACCAGAGCGGCTGGTGCCCGGATGGTCTGGAATTGGGGTTCGTCACTGGCGTTGAAAGTTATAGCAGTGTCGTTCCACGGATTTACTTTTGCCACATGGCAGATTTCAGCAGAGCTTCGATGAGCTCGCTTGCGCCTATTGTTTGAGGCGAAAGTCTCGAAGACTATTAGTACCGTATTGTGTTCCTTGGCGGGATGTTGTTCTGCTTTATGGCTCTCGAGGAGATCCTCGCCACTTTTAGCTACCTGCCGGAGTATCCAACATGCCCTAAGGCTATGGGTTGGTGTTGCGTCTGGCGTAATGTGAAGCTTACATGGCCCATTGATCCACCCTTCCAATACGGTTCCACGCCCTGGGGCGGGCTTTGATTTCTTGGGAATCGAATCGGTCGACTTACGAGAGTTCGGCCGTTTAGTTCGGACAAAGGTTCTGGTGAGGGCCGTACTATCCCAAAATTCCGTTTGGGTCTTCCAGGCGCTTTCCGTCGCACAGTACTTCTGTACTATGGTTGCTAAGTCCTCAAAGTGTACTATGTCACGGCGACTTATAGCATTAAGGAGTCCTTTGTTCATGGAGTTTTTGCAGAAGAGTGAGACTACCTCCTCCTTGTGGCAGTCCTCGACCTTGTTAAGTGCAAGGAGGAATCTGGCCGAGTAATGGTGTACCATCTCTAGGGGCTCTTGCCTGATGCTGGAGAGACGGTTTAAGTCCGAGCGAGTGTCGTTGGCTGAATCCAGATTTTGATTCAATCTGACACCTGAGGGCACGGAAGGTTCCGAGCCCGACAGTTCGGGGTCCGGAGAATCACCCGATCTCTTCGGCCCGATGCCCGATTCTAAGCCCGGGACTCGGGTCATGTCTTCCTTTGAACAGGTGTTTGGTTTACTGAGTTCGGTGATTCGGACATAGTTCATCCTCAAAGTTGAGGGGCGGCCCGTGTGCGGTTCCTCCACTACCGCTATCTCATGGGTGACCGACGGGGATCTAATGTCCCTCTAGTCGGGTTTAAGCCCAATCTGGTCATAGTCCGTAGCGACTCCCAAAGCGGCGATGCGATCCAAGAGCTCATTAAGAGAGGTGAGCTCTATCGGATATATCTATTCGGCCAGCTCCGAATTGATGCGAAGATTATGCGTGATGACCCAAGAGGCCATCATTGGTGCGACAGCCAATGGGGCGGCCATAATAAAGCCGCCAAGTTGGAGAATCTGGCCTACAGCCAGCGTTCCTCCAGACATGATGTCGTCCTTGACAACGAGACGAGCCATCAAGCCTTGCAGCGACGACACAGAGGAACTCTCAATGAAAGCACCAATGTCGATGTCAAAACCGGCGGATCTCGGGTAGGGGGTCCCAATCTGTGCGTCTTAGGCTGATGGTAACAGGAAGCAAGGGACACAATGTTTACCCAGGTTCGGGCCCTCTCAATGGAGGTAAAACCCTACTTCCTGCTTGATTAATATTGAAGATATGAGTAGTACAAGAGTAGATCTACCACGAGATCGTAGAGGCTAAACCCTAGGAGCTAGCCTATGATGGTATGATTGTAATTGTGATCGGCCTTCTAAGGACCATCCTCTCCGGTTTATATAGACAACGAAGAGGGCTAGGGTTTACATGGAGTCAGTTACAAGGAAGGAGATATAATATCCAGATCGCCAAGCTTGTCTTCCACGCAAAGGAGAGTACCATCCAGACACGAGCCGAAGTCTTGAGTCTTATATCTTCACGCTTCAATAGTCCGGACGATGTATATAGTCCGGCTGTCCAGATACCCCCTAATCCAGGACTCCCTCAGCAAGCACCACATGTTGAAGGATCTATGACAATATGACTTCTGTGTGAATACGAAAAACTTAAATCATTAAGTTGTCTTCCTTGTCCAACGTCAACAATTTTGGCATATAATATTTTGGTGGGTGCTCACGATCACAAAAGATTTGCATGATAGTGTATTTATATGTGAATCTTCTCTTCCCTTATTAATTCTTCATGTGTTTCATAATTGACCAATGCTATGTTTGTCAATCTACAATAAAATTTTCTTCTTATACTTTTCCTTGTGTAATTCATCACTTACCATAAGGCTAGCATATGATCTTTTTCTTTTATTTCCTTTCTTTTTATTGCAGCAAGAAATTAAAGAAGGTAAAACTCAAACTAAACTATATTATATCTCGCACACAATTACAAGGATTAATTACTAAGCAAACTCACAAAAAGAAAGGATCGAACTAAACTTTTATTCATCTAATAGCAAAAGATAACCATTGATCGAACTAAGAAAGTAAAAGCAAAAGATAGTGGAGATTGATACGATACCGGGGTACCTCCCCCAATCTTGGCGGAAGATAAGGGGAGTGCCCATACCCGATACTCAGTTTTATTTTGGTGGTGATGAAGAAGATGGTGGTGATGAAGTAGAAGCAATCTGGTCTTTGAGGATCAAGAGGCTCTCCAATTTTTGGATGACTCTCCGCAGGGAAGCAATGTGCTCCATATGCAAAATATTTTCACGATTGAGAGACTTATTTTGTATACGAACCATATTAATGACCCCGAAGGCTGCAATCTCAACGGGGGTAAGATGAGCATAGTAGGGTTCAAGGATATCTTCCTCCTCCTCATCGGCGGGCAATGCTTGCTCGTCCATCGGGACTTGCTCTCTGGGTGCCTCCTTCCTCTTGTCCTCCTTAGCTGCTCCAACGGGGTCTTCTCTCTTCAGCTCGATCTTCATCAACCAAGCATCTTCTTCCATACGATCAGAGGAAGGAGAAGACATGATGCTTGGCTCAACAGATCTGACAGGAAACAACAAGAAAAGAAAATTGGAGATTTCTTCGTGATACGGAGGTTAGCAGGCTCGGGAGGTATATATAGATTTTTTATCTTGGGGAACAAGCATAATTGAAGAAAAACGGAGGTTGGAAAGTATCCGAGGTGGGCACAACCCACCTGAGCACGCCAGGCAAGCCTAGCGCTCCCTGGTGTATCGTGCCCACCAGGGTCACTTTCCTGGAAGTTTCTTATTTTCCTAATTTTCTAAATATTACAAAATTGACAAAAAATAATTTTGCGGATTTTTCGGAGTCCGTTTACTTATCGTATCACGTACCTCCTTATTTTCACGATTCTGGAGTGTTCCGGGAGGACTCTCTTATGTGTTCTTCCGGTGTCAAAGTTTGGATAACATTACTTTCAACATTAATGGGCGTACCTGAGATATAGTGTTTTATTCATTCCCCATTGACAACCTTCGGGTTATTCCCTCTAGCGTTACTTATTTTGATGGCTCTGGATCGATAGACCTCCTCGATGACATAGGGTCCTTCCCATTTGGAGAGGAGTTTTCCTGCAAAGAATCTCAAACGAGAGTTGTACAAAAGAACATATTCACCTACTTTGAACTCATGCTTTTGGATTCTTTTGTCATGCCATCTTTTAACTTTTTCATTAAATAACTTAGCATTTTCATAAGCCTGGGTTCTCCATTCATCTAATGAGCTAATATCAAATAACCTCTTTTCCCCAGCAAGTTTGAAATCATAATTGAGTTCTTTTATTGCCCAAAATGCTTTATGTTCTAACTCAAGAGGTAAATGACAACCTTTTCCATACACCATTTTATATGGAGACATACCCATAGGGTTTTTGTATGATGTTCTATAAGCCCAAAGTGCATCATCTAATTTCTTAGACCAATTCTTCCGGGACCTATTAACAGTCTTTTGTAAGATTAATTTTATTTCTCTATTGCTAAGTTCAACTTGACCACTAGACTGAGGATGATAAGGTGACGCAATTCTATGATTAACATCATACTTAGCAAGCATGTTAAGGAAAGCACCATGAATAAAGTGTGAACCACCATCAGTCATTAAATATCTAGGGACTCAAAACCTTGGAAAAATAACTTCCTTAAGCATTTTAATAGAGGTGTTGATCAGCACTACTGGCTGGAATAGCTTCTATCCATTTAGTAACATAATCAACAACAACCAAAATATGTGTATACCCATTAGAGGAAGGAAAAGGTCCCATGAAGTCAAATCCCCAAACATCAAATGGTTCAACAGCAAGTGAATAATTCATAGGCATTTCTTGACGCTTACTGATATTACCTATTCTTTGGCATTCATCACACGATGAGACAAACTTACGGGCATCTTTGAAGAGAGTAGGCCAATAAAAACTAGATTGCAATACCTTATGAGCGGTTCTGTCTCCCGCGTGATGTCCTCCATAAGCTTCGGAGTGACATTTCCATAGTATATGTTCCTGTTCATGCCCAGGTACACAACGTCTAATAATACCATCTACTCCTTTATTAAGATGTGGGTCATCCCAAAAATAATGTCTTAACTCATGGAAGAATTTTTTCTTTTGTTGGTATGTGAAGCTAGGTGGTATGTATTTAGCAACAATATAATTAGCATAGCACTACTGGAATCAGCTTCTTTGCCGTCAGCCAGCGGAAGGCAAACCGTCCGGCTGAACACATGCCAGCAAAGGCCTTCTTTGTCGTCCGCTTCGTAGAAACGGACGGCAAAGGATTGTGCCGTCAGCCACCCGAGGCCAGTAGACGGCAATGACGACGGGCGGCAGCAGTGTGAGGTGAGAGCCGTTAGGGGTTAACGGCGTTCTTTGCCGTACGCCAGCCGACGGCAATAAGGCAAAGCTCTTTGCCCGTCCGCTGACAGACGGCAAAGAGCTTAGCTAGGGTAGCACTGGCATGCTGCCACGTGTCTAGCTATGCCATCGGCCAGCAGACGGCATAGATGGCCCTGTTTGCCAGGCCTATTTGGTCACTTTGCCATCCGCTTGCAGACGGCAAAATGACCAAATAGGCAGCCAGTGTTGCCAGTTTGCACAGGTGACTGCCACGTGTCCTCTTTGCCGTGTGCTAGCTGACAGCAAACATCTTTGCCGTCCGCTAGCAGACGGCAAAGATCCTGTATAGCCCTTATTTTTTCTGTTTTTTCTTAAATTCATTCAATTTCACAGAATTTCACAGATATATGAAAATACTTTCGACAAGCATACCAACACATATACATACCAAATCATATCCCTGCCATATGGATATGATCATCCAACACATATACATAGCAAATCAAAAGTCCATATGCAACATATATAGCTAGCCAACATATCCAACAACAAGCATACAATGGTTTCATCCATACATGCATATATAGGTAGCAAGTTTCACATTGTTCATCCTACAAAATCAAAACAAAAAGGAAGCACAAAGAGAAGAGTAGACTCCATCCACGCAAGCTTCCTCATCTAAAGCAAATCTGCAAATAGGGAAAGAAGAAAGTTAGAAGAAGAAAGTCAAAAATGCTAAGTGTAGGTCATTTTAGAGGTAAGCTAGGTAAATAGGTCATTTTGGAGCTTAGTAAGGTTATTATGTCATTTTCGAGGAAAATAAGCTAAGTCTATATCATTTTGGATGTAACAAAGATTATCATCCATTTTTGACCTAAGTATGCTAAGTATGTCATAAATGAACTGAATAAGCAAGCATAGCTCATTTTTTATGTAACTTAGGTAATTATGCCATTTAGGAGGAAAATAAGCTAAGTATCCATTTGTAAAGCAAAACATTAGAGAAAACTTACCCTCATCACAACAAATATGATGAAGATCGCAACTAAGGTAACAATTGATCCAACGGATAATGATACCAAGCCTCATTATCAATGGCATATTTTCTAATCTTCTTAAGCTTCAGGCGCATTGCATCCATCTTCAAGCGCATTGCATTCATCTTCATCTTGTGATCATCGATGACATCGGCAACATACAACTCCAATGTCATCTTCTCTTCTTCAATTCTTTTAATTTTTCTTTCAAATACTCATTTTCTTTTTCAACTAAATTTAACTTCTCGACAAGAGGGGCGGTTTCGAATTCCGGTTCACATACCTCCTAGATTAAAATATCTCTATGTCAACTTGATGGCCATAATTGTCATAATCAAATGTGAAATGCAACAAATAGTTATGAAAAAGAATTTACCACATCTGAATCATAAAGCAGGCGAGGGCCGACGGGGACAGAAATCAAGACCATGGCACTATATATAAGAAACAATCATACAAAGTAAGAAAATTATACATATCACCTATATAAATCATACAAAGTACAACATAAAAATTTGAATACCTAAGAATCACTATCGGTAATGACGTGCTCATCATCATCATTAATAAATGCATCATCATCACCACTATCGGTAATGACGTGCTCATCATCATTAATAAATGCATCATCATGTGGAAGGCCACCTTTACGTAATTGTTCAAGGATTGACAGGTCATCTGCAGCAGTAACTTCTTCTTCTTCCGGCTCTTCTTGTTCCGGCTCAGGGTCGGATTCACTATAGTTGTCTACTTCAATGTTCTAGGGTGGAGTAGAGCGTTTCTTGAAATGTTTTTTGGCAAGACGTGTTTCTTGGAAGAATTCTCCTTCGTCATATGTGTCTTGGTTAACGTGACGTTCATAATCCTCTTCATTGGGGGGAGGTGGTCTAACACGTGGCGGCACTTCATAAATGACATCCCAACCACTGAGATTTGGATCACTTTGACAGGCCCACGGTAGATAGAAAACTTGGGTTGCCTGTTGAGCCATAATATAGACATCAGGAACATCCAAATGGGTGCTTTGTTTGATTTCGACTAGCCCTATATGTTCATGAGTCCTTCTAGTCTCCCTGGGCTGGAACCAATAACATCTGAAGAGTATGACGTTTGGTGGGTTATCACCATAGAATTGAAGTTCATAAATTGCTTCAACTCTTCCATGATACTCGACACCTCCTTCGCCGATAGCAGAGACACAACAATTTGTAGACTTTCGGTCGGCCATAGATAGCTCTTTTCCATAGGTACAAAAGCGATACCCGTTGATGTCGTAATTGTCAAATGAACGGACCTTATAGTCAAAACCATTAGCTACTTGTCTCAATTCGGCATCCATAATCTTTGAATTAGCCTACAAGTTTAATAAGAAAGGATTGTTGCATTAGTCGCAAATTAGCCAAAGAAATGAAAGGGTTTAATGGAAATTACCCCTTTTTTGAACCAAGAGATGAAACCGGGATATTCGCCTCCTTGCTTTGCCAAAAGCTCATACTCTTCGATGGAATCCTTTTGGATCACCGCTCCAAACGAGAATATGGCGGCGTATCGACTGCATCAAATATCTAGGAATAAGAGCAGTTCAAAGAAATTAGAAGTTGTGAAATAATGTAACGAGATCTTACTTGATGTACAGCCGCACTTCTGTTAGGTTGTTAAAGAGATACAGAGAAATGGTCCGCCATTATTCAACATCCAATGATACTGGTTTCCAAGCACTGGATGGTGCGATATTCCCTTTGAATAGGCTGAGTTGGATTGACCCTTTGTAGGCTCGTCAGCATTGTACAGAGGCTTCGGATTATGCAAATGACGTTTTTTGGCTTCGTAGTGTGATGTCACGAAGTTTGACGCCTCCTCGGTGATGAATGCCTCGGCCATCGATGCTTCTATTCTACGTTTATTTTTACATTTTGCTCGAAGTGTCTTCTGCATCCTCTCAGTTGAGTAGCACCAACGATTTTGCACGGGCCCCCCCAATCGTGCCTCGGTCAGGAGATGCAAAATCAAGTGTTGCATTGGATTAAAGAAGCTTGGCGGAAATATCATCTCTACCTTGCAGATCAACTCCGGCGCCAACTGTTCCATTTCTTCTAGGAGGCCAGGCGATAGTTCTTTCGCACAAAGAACATGGAAGAAATAGCTCGGCACTGCCAGTACTAGCCATTCATCCTCAGGGATGAAGCCACGCAACATCACCGGCATTATCCGCTCTATCCATATGTGCCAATCATGACTTTTTAGACAAAATATTTTCAATTTATCAAGACTCGCTCCCCTCTTTAGATTTGCTGCATACCCATCGGGGAACATCAACTGCATTTTCACCCACAAAAGAATTTCCTTCATAGCTGGCCTTCCAAGATTGAACCATGCCTTTGGCTTCTTCCAGTTCCGCTTTCCTTTCGGTTCTTGCATGTTCTGTAACGGTCTATCACAGAGCTCCTCTAGATCGTCTCTAGCCTTAGTATTATCCTTTGATTTCCCCTCTATGCCAAACAATGTACCAAAAATGGCTTCGGCGATATTCTTTCAGTGTGCATCACGTCGATGTTGTGTGGGCAAAGGAGGTCCTTGATGTAAGGCAGATCCCAGAAGCATGTCTTGTGAGTCCATGCGTGTTCCTTATTATACCCCTTGAAATACCCTAGACGCTCTGGATCTAGCTCAAGAGCATTTATCTGATCTAGGGTCTGTTGGCCTGTCAACGCAGGTGGTGCAGAGTGTTTGACAACTCTACCTTTCATGAAGTTCTTCTTGTCTTTCATAAACTTATGGCGAGGATCTAGAAACTGTCTATACAAGTCGAAGCAACTATACTTGCGCCCCGCCGTCAGCCAAAGAAACTCAAGAGCTCCCTTGCATGTGGGGCACGGGAACCTTCCATGCACACACCAGCCAACGAATAGCGCATATGCCAGCAAGTCATGCGTCGAGTACATGTACCAGGAATGCATTATGAAGTTCTATTTGCTAAAGGCGTCGTATGTCTTGAACCCATTATCCCAAGCTTCTTGCAATTCATCCTTAAGCGGCTGCATGTACACATTCATATTCTTCCCCAGATAGTTGGGCCCTGGAATTATCAACGTCGGAAAAATGTTCTTTCTTTGCATAATCTGCCCGGGGGGGAGGAGATTGAGTGGAATGACAAACACGGGCCAACAGCTGTATGGGGCTGCCATCTGACCAAACATACTGAACCCATCTGTGCTGACAACGACTCGAGGATGCCTTGGATCTGCCGTTTTTCCTTATGTAATGCATCGAAGCGCTTCCACGCTTCACCATCTATAGGATCGAAACTATGTATAGAGGGGGGGTGATTAGACTACTTGACCAAATAAAAATCTAGCCTTTTCCCAATTTTAGTTCTTGGCAGATTTTAGCAACTTAGCACAAGTCAAGCAATCAACCTACACATGCAATTTTAAGAGTATAGCAGCGGAATGTAAAACAATTGCGTATGACGGTAAAGGGGAGGAGTTTGAGAAGGCAAATGCAATTGGAGACATGAATGTTTTTGTCGTGGTTCCGATAGGTGGTGCTATCGTACATCCATGTTGATGGAGACTTCAACCCGCGAAGGGTAACGGCTGCGCGAGTCCACGGAGGGCTCCACCCACAAAGGGTCCACGAAGAAGCAACCTTGTCTATCCCACCATGGTCGTCGCCCACGAAGGACTTGCCTCACTAGGGTAGATCTTCACGAAGTAGGCGATCTCCTTGCCCTTACAAACTCCTTGGTTCAACTCCACAATCTTGTCGGAGGCTCCCAAGTCACACCTAGCCAATCTAGGAGACACCACTCTCCAAGAAGTAACAAATGGTGTGTTGATGATGAACTCCTTGCTCTTGTGCTTCAAATGATAGTCCCCCCAACACACAACTCTCTCTCACAGAATTTGGATTTGGTGGAAAGAAGATTTGAGTGGAAAGCAACTTGGGGAAGGCTAGAGATCAAGATTCATATGGTAGGAATGGAATATCTTGACCTCAACACAAGTGTAGGTGGTTCTCTCTCAGAAAATGTATGTTGGAAGTGTAGGCATGTTCTGATGGCTCTCTCCACGAATGAAGAGGGGTGGAGGGGTATATATAGCCTCCACACAAAATCTAACCGTTACACACAACTTACCAGTCTCGGTGGACCGAATCCTGAAACTCGGTCAGACCGATTTAGCAAATAATGTGACAGTTAGGATTTTCGGTAGGACCGACATGTCAACTCGGTGGGACCGATATGGTTAGGGTTAGGGCATAACGTAATCTCGGTGAGACCGATTACACAAACTCGGTGGGACCGATTTTGGTAATAAGCTAACCAAAGAGCTGGTCAGGCAAACTCGGTGGGACCGATTCGCTCATCTCGATGGGACCAAACGTTACAAAAGGGAAACAGAGGGTTTTCATTGCAATCTCGGTGGGACCGATCACTCATCTCGGTTGGACCGAAACGTTACGAAGGGAAACAGAGAGATTACAATCCCATCTCAGTGAGAACGAGATCCCTATCGGTGAGATCGATTTGACTAGGGTTTGTGGCAGTGGCTATGACATCTGAACTAGGTGGCGCCGGATAGAAAGAATCGGTGGGGCCGAGTTTGACTTTTGGTTTGGGTCATATGTGGATGTGAGAAAGTATTTGAGGGCTTTGGAGCATAATACTAAGCATTTTGAGCAAGAACCTCATTAAGCAACACCTCATCCCTCCTTGATAGTATTGGCTTTTCCTATAGACTCAATGTGATCTTGGATCACCAAAATAGAAAATATAGAGTATTGTGCTTTGAGCTTGAGCCAATCCCTTTGTCCTTAGTATTTCTGAGGGATCCACTTTTCTCATCCATGCCATGCCAATCATTGAGCTTTCCTGAAATATTTATCTTTAAATGGCATTAGCTCAATGAGCTATATGTTGTTAGGAATTACCAAAACCACCCAGGGATAGTTGCACTTTCAATCTCCCCCTTTTTGGTAATTGATGAAAACATATAGATCAAAGCTTCGACAAATGATAATAAGATTTAAAAACATCGTCGCTTTGAGAAGTATGTGAAAAGCAAGAGCTCCCCCTAAATTTGTGCATTATTTAAATTTGCTTTGGACTGCAAATGCACAATGAATTAGGATCATGGGTCACTCTTCCATGTCACATACATCTTGGTGGAGCGCTCAAAATGATAATAATTAAACACATGCACTCATCACCAAGAAAAGTGATCATATGAGAATATAAGAGATAATATCATCTAACAAGCATTAAAGTAGCATAGCATATGATCAAACACATGATCATCCAAGTATCTCACAAAAGGCATAATGTATCAAGCAAACACACAAATAACAAAGTTCAAGCAGAGCAAAGAGAGACCAAAAAGCAACACTCTCTCTCTCTCTCGAAGACTATGATCTATACATTTTCTCCCCCTTTGGCAACAAGTTACCAAAAAGTTCATAAAATATGCATAGTACTAAATGACTCTTAGGCTTGGTCTTCATGAGACGGTGTTGTGATAACTAATACGTCTCCAACGTATCTAGTTTTCCAAACACTTTTGCCCTTGTTTTGGACTCTAACTTGCATGATTTGAATGAAACTAACCCGGACTGACGCCGTTTTCAGCAGAACTGCCATGATGTTGTTTTATGTGTAGAAAACAAAAGTTCTCAGAATGACCTGAAAATCCTCGCAGATAAGTTTCAGAAAATATAAAAAATACTGGCAAAAGATGAAGACCAGGGGGCCCATACCCTGTCCACGAGGGTGGGGGGCACGCCCATCCCCTCTGGGCGCGCCCCCCTGTCTCGTGGGCCCCCTGCAGCTCCGCCGACCTCAACTCCAACTCCATATATTCCGTCTCGTGAAGAAGAAAATCAGAGAGGAAGTTTCATCGCGTTTTACGATATGGAGCCGCCGCCAAGCCCTAATCTCTCTCGGGAGGGCTGATCTGGAGTCCGTTCGGGGCACCGAAGAGGGGGATTCGTCGCCGTCATCATCATCAACCATCCTCCATCACCAATTTCATGATGCTCACCGCCGTGCGTGAGTAATTCCATCGTAGGCTTGCTGGATGGTGATGGGTTGGATGATATTTACCATGTAATCAAGTTAGTTTTGTTAGGGTTTGATCCCTAGTATCCACTATGTTCTGATATTGATGTTGCTATGACTTTGCTATGCTTAATGCTTGTCACTAGGGCCCGAGTGCCATGATTTCAGATCTGAACCTATTATGTTTTCATGAATATATGTGTGTTCTTGATCCTATCTTGCAAGTCTATAGTCACCTATTATGTGTTATGATCCGACAACCCCAAAGTGACAATAATCGGGATACTTCTCGGTGATGACCGTAGTTTGAGGATTTCATGTATTCACTATGTGTTAATGCTTTGGTCCGGTACTCTATTAAAAGGAGGCCTTAATATCCCTTAGTTTCCGCTAGGACCCTGCTGTCACGGGAGGGTAGGACAAAAGATGTCATGCAAGTTCTTTTCCATAAGCACGCATGACTATATATGGAATACATGCCTACATTACATTGATGAACTGGAGCTAGTTCTGTGTCACCCTAGGTTATAGCTATTACATGAGGAATCGCATCCGACATAATTATCCATCACTGATCCATTGCCTACGAGCTTTTCATATATTGTGCTTCGCTTATTTACTTTTCTGTTGCTATTGTTACAATCACTACAAAACCCAAAAATATTACTTTTGCTATCGTTACCATTACTATCATACTACTTTGCTACTAAATATTTTGCTGCAGATACTAAGTTATCCAGGTGTGGTTGAATTGACAACTCAACTACTAATACTCAAGAATATTCTTTGGCTCCCCTTGTGTCGAATCAATAAATTTGGGTTGAATACTCTACCCTCGAAAGCCGTTGCGATCCCCTACACTTGTTGGTTATCAATAACTCGAAGGACGAAGGCATCAGTTGATGTAGCTGGAGCTGGTAGAGTGACTACTGGAGCTGGTGGCACTGAAGCTGTAGCTGGTGCAGATGATGTAGCTCTAGTGTCTGGAACAGGCACTGCAGCAAATCTCTGTCCTCTGGGCACTCTAGCAAATGCATCTATAGTAGACTTGCCCTTCTTCTCCTCCACTTCCTCCTGAAGTTGCTCAACAACTGACTGGATCTCAGTGACCTTGACATCAAGATCATAGAATTTCTGCTCTATGATTCTCTCCAAGCTCTCCTAGTTTTGAGCAGAGTGGCCAAGACCTTCTCAATCCTCAAGGTGAAGGCAATCAAGTAGCCAAGCTGATCTTGCTTGCTCTTTAGGAACACTTGAGATGCCTCTTCAGTAGTTGGCATCTTAACAGCTTTCTCAGCCCTTGCTTTCTCTCTCTTCTTTTGTGCTTGAGTTGATGATGATTCATTTTCATCCATCACAATGGTGTCGTCCTCAAAATCAGGGTAGATGAGCAGGTGCTCCTTGTCCAAAAGATATTTGACTTTGCCCATCTTGGAGTTGATGAGCTCCTGAATGTGTGGGGCATATCCACAAGATCTCTTCTGATCAGCAGCAGTCCTTTTGATTGTTTCCACAATCAGACTCATGACTTTGAATTTCTGAGGCACATCAAATATATGCAGCAAGTTGATTGCATGGCCTCTGATCATCTTGTGATCACCTGACTTGGGCAACAAAGTGTGCCTTAAGATCCAGTTGATAGTAGGCAATCCATACAACAGGTAATGTACAGATGCAAACTTATGTGTCTCTAGTGCAGCATCTGGGATCTCTCTATACATACTAGCCATGGAGTTGTGGTTTTTCTTCTTCTTGGGATAGACATCCAAGTCATCTTCACTCTCCTTTGGAGCATTGATCAACTCAGCCCATTCTTCAACTATGGATTGGTACCTTGTACCTTCAGACATCCATACAATCTTCCCATCTGGGTAGAAGTGAGTTGTGGAGTAAAACTGCATGATGAGCTCATCATTCCACTTGGTGAGCTTCTGAGCAACAAAGTCATCAACTCCACAAGCCTTGAAGCTGTCATACACTCCTGGGTAGTGATCTTCATTCTCCCTGATGTACTCCCAGTCAAACCATCTCATGTCACATACTATGGGCTTCTTGTCAAGCAAAACTGTCTCATAGAAATCTTGCTATTCCTTGGTGTGGAACCTGTAGTCCACTGCAGTTCTTCTTCTGATAGCATAGGGGTTAGATTGTCTCCATATTCTCAGTCTTGCATCCTTCCTGAGCTTCATGTCCTCTACAACTGGATTTGCATCA
The DNA here is from genome assembly GCF_002162155.2 of Triticum dicoccoides. Taxonomy (NCBI): domain Eukaryota; kingdom Viridiplantae; phylum Streptophyta; class Magnoliopsida; order Poales; family Poaceae; genus Triticum; species Triticum dicoccoides. Next base: position 724,504,758 of record NC_041389.1, on the reverse strand, counting down.
TTGTGGTCAGGGATCTTGGGCTTCAACTTTCTCAAGACAAGTGAGTCATCTTCTTCTTCATCAGCAGCCTCAGGCACTGGGGCCTTGTTCTTTTCTTCAGCTGGAATACTCCTGGTGTTCCTCTTAGGTGCAGACTTGGCCTTAGGAGCAGCAGCCTTGGGAGCATCTTTGGGCTTAGATGGAGCAGCCCTTGATCTTATAGCATCTCCCATCAGCTTCTGAGCTTTAGGTGCTGGTGCAGCAACCTCTTCCTCTTCTTCCATCATTGAGGGATTCCCAACAACTCTGGCCATAGTCTTCTTGACCCTTTCTTTCCTTTTCTTCCCTTCAGGAGCAGCCTCTTTGGGTTCAGATTCCAAAGTTACTTGAGTATAGGCTCTTGCCTTAGAGATTGGAATTCTTCTTGCAGGAGCCTTGGTCTTCATTCCTGGCTTTGTGGCAGCAGCTGTGCCATACTCCTTTTTCAGCACCTTCTTCTTAGAAGTGGCCTCATCATCAACAGCCACATAGTCCTCATCTTCAGAATCTGAGGTTCTCTTCTTCCTTGTCCTGGTGGCTGCCTTTGGCAAATTACTAGGTGTGCTCCTGCTACCCTCATATGAGGTACTGGAGGGACTAGTGCCCTCACTCATTTGAACTTGCTCCTCGGACTTCTTCTGACTGTCACTCTGATCTGACATGATGCAAACTCTGACAGCGGGCCCTGTGAATAGATGTAGATGAGGTAGGGTAGATGAGCATCACAAAGCACAGAGGTTTTTGCAAAATAATTGAGTCAAAAACTTAGTTTTAGTTTTCCACAGAAAGCATTTCGGAGCTAACGATTTGTAAACTCGGTGATACCGAAGCAGCTTTTGGAACCTAAACTAGTGAACTCGGTAAGACCGAGTCACAGTTCGGTGGCACCGAGACTGCTAGGGTTTCACAGAGAATTGATCTCGGTCACACCGATTTGCAATTCTCGGTCAGACCGAGAATCACATGTGCAATGGCCTAAGCCAAATCGGTGAGACCGATTTCTACAACTCGGTCGGTCCGAGATGAATTCGGCGGAAACCTAACCCTAAATTTTCAATCCAAGACTAATCTACATAGTAGTTTTGCTGGATAGGAAGATCTCAAACGTGGCAAGATTCATGGCAATGCAATGTGCTAGGAATCGGAGTAAGGAATAGCACAAAGATTCAAATCCATACCTAATGCGGCGATGGACTTGCTACGGCGGCAATGGCAGAGCAGAATCCCATTAAAGGCGGCGGAGACCAGCGGCGGGAGGTCGCTGGCGATGAGGAGGACGATCCGGAGACCCGACGAGGCAGAGCAGGCTGTGCGCGAGCAAAGAGTTTCGGAAGATTTTCCAAAATTTGACCTGTGAGTATATATAGCCTGACCGAGTGGAACAACTCGGTGGCACCGAGATGCAAAACTACAAGCAGTTACTGCAACTCGGTGTGACCGAAAAGTTCAAATCGGCTACACCGAGATTGAAAACCTAGATCAACTTAGTGATCTCAGTATGACCGAAAAGGATGAATCGGTCAGACCGAAACGCACAAAGAGGTTTTGGAAGTTTAAGTCTATGACGAATCGGGGACTCCGAGTGCTCCTCACACAGAGTGGTTCGAATCTGACTTGATCAAACTTTGTGATGTAGCATGAATAGAGTTTGAGATAAGAATAGCATAGATAGCTAGAGAAGGTTCTTAGGCATTCTTGTCCATCCACTTGGCAAAAGAAAAGAAACCAAAAAATCAAAACTACAAGTGGATGTCCTCGAATGAGTAAAATATGCAACCTACATGCTCACACAATAAAATGGCAAATGAAATATGTGGCAAAGCATGCACAACCAATCCAGCATATATCAAACAATTGACAATGACTAGGTCATCTATATATGAGTATATTGACTTAGGAGTCAAATGAGAACATTTGATCATAGGTCATACTCATCGTTTAAGCACAAGTGGGGTTACCACTTTTACATAAAGCATTGTTGTGTTCACACCATTAGAGTTGCTTTAGCTCAATTCTTAGAGTAAAGCTCCCCCTAGATGTGAGATCCCCCCTAAGAGGGATGAACTAACCTTGGGTTGTGTCGATGATGAGTTCATGTAGGTGTTGAAGATGTGGATTCTCAAAGTTGATGTAGATCATTTGGAGCAACCCATTGGAGTGAGTTGCACTTTCAATACCTACATGGGTTAGTCCCACAAGGAACAAACAAAGATATCCATTGACATAGAGTGATGCACACACACAAGATGATGTCTATGAAAGCATTAGGTTACCTTGTACCTTGTCTTACCAACAAGAGGGTTTGTGACTCCATGAACTAGTGCAAGATGTGGAAGTTGATTGCACTTGTCCTCGCCAAAATGATAAGAGTGAGGTATGTTGGCGGAGTCACCCTCAAGAACTCTCTAGTTCTTCTTCTTCGGGATCCACATCATCTTGATGGGAATCCTTGGAGTTGTAGTCGTACTTGATGAAGTAGAACTTGATGTAGTCTTGGGAACCCACTTGACCAAGGCCTTAGGAGCTTCTTCAAATGCATCAATCTCCTCTTGAAGCTTGTCCTTGCCTTTTTTGCTTGTGGTCTTGTGGTGGAAGATCATCTTGAGCTTATGTCCCTTTGAAAGAAGTAGGATCATACTTCTCTTGTTGAGGAACAAACTTCATCTTGGGGTATTGATCTTCTTCCCACTCAACTCCATTGGCATTGAACTTTCGTTCAAAACCAACACCTTGGTTCTTCCGGTGCCTTCCTTGCTTGCATACAATTTCCTCGAATTGCTTACTACCGGCAAGGCTCTTGTAAACACCTTTCTCTATAATTCCCTTCAATAAGCTATTTTCTTGCTCAAGTGTAACTTGGCTAAGAGAATCATTAGTGGAATCAAGAGAACTACTAGAAGCAACATCATTGGATTTAGCATGATTATTGTTACTACTAGAAGAAGAATCTTTCTTGCTCTTGTTACTAGACTTGACTTGAGGCATGTAAGTAGATAAGAGTAAACGCTTGGCAATGTAAGAAGAACTTTTCTTGCGAAGATTATCATTGATTGCCTTTAAAAACTCATGTTCTTGCTCAAGGTTGAGCTTTTCAAAGCGTAACTTCTCATGAGTCCTTAAAAGTTCTCGATGATCTCCTAAGATAGTTTCATGGGATAACTTAAGAGTGTTTAGTTCTTTAGTTAGGAGATCAATCTTCTCCTTATCATTGTCATTCGTTTTATCTTGATTAGCATGATTATTTGACGTTTCATCATAGTATTCATCACTAGAGTTGTCAACAAGTAAATCATCATCACCTAACAAGTCATCTTCATCACTATTGAAATCAACATACTCGGGGTGTGATACCTTTGGGCCTTTAGCCATGAAGCATCTTCCAATTCCTTCATTTGGTGAGTCAAATATGTCGTAGGAGTTGGTTGACACAAGTGCTAGACCGGCAACACCTTCATCTTGAGTATATTCAGAGTCGGAGTGATAGCTTCTCTCGGAGTGATGGACGGAGTCGGAGCCAGATACCCATTCACCGATATGAGCTTGATGTCTTCGTTTTGTGTAGCTCTTTGATGATTTGTCCTTCCTTTCCGAATCCTTGCTTCTCCGGGATGTTCTTCGTTCATAACGATCATCTCTACTCCTCCTCTCTCTTGGTGGTGATTCTTCTCTTCTACTTCTTCTCTTTGGAGATTCTTCTCTTCTCTTGTAGGGAGTCGTACACTCATTGGAATAGTGTCTGGGTCTTCCACAATTTTAGCAATTACGCTCACGACTCGAAGATCTTTTGTCATTGTAGGACCTTGACTTGGAACTTCTTTCCTTGCTTCTACTTTTGTAGAACTTGTTGAAGTTCTTAACCATTAGGCTCAATTCTTCATTGAAGGTTTGTTTCTCACTTGATGATGTGGGAGCTTCACATGAGGCTTTGTAAGCACCACTTGACTTGTTGTGGAGCTCTTCCTTATCCTTGAGTGACATCTCATGAGCAACAATTCTTCCAATGACTTCCGTTGGCTTGAGATCTTTGTAATTTGGCATCATTTGGATCAATGTGCACACGGTAGACCTCCTAGAGTTTCAATAGGAAAATTGTGTTTAAGCAGAGGTTGTTGTTCAAAAAAGAATCTATCTATTTCATTTCTTTCATGCATATGCAAATCATTTTCATGGTCTAACAAATATTGTTCCAAAGGATTAGTAGGAGGCACAGCAATAGAAGCAAGACCAATAATTTCATCCTTACTAGGAAAATCTTTCTTATGAGGTTGTTTACTAAACTTGGAAAAAATAAACTCATGAGATTCATCACCAAAGTTAACACCGACAGTTTGTTTCTTACAATCTATTTTAGCATTAACGGTGTTCAAGAAAGGTCTACCAAATATAATGGGACAAAATTCATCTTGTGGGGTGGTAAGAACAAGAAAATCAGTAGGGTATTTTACCTTCCTACACAAGACTTCAACATCTCTAAGAATCCCGATTGATGATATAGTATCTCTATTAGCAAGTTCAATAGTAACATTTATGTCTTCTATTTCAGCAGGTGCTATTTCATCTTTAATTTCTTCATATAAAGAGAAAGGAATAGCACTCACACTAGCACCTAGGTCACATAACCCATGATAATAGTGATCTCCTATCTTAACTGAGACAACAGGCATGCCAACAACTGGTCTATGTTTATCTTTTCCCTCAAGTTTGGCAATTCTAGAAGCTTCACCACAGAAGTAAATAACATGCCCATCAATATTATCAACTAAGATATCTTTAATCATAGCAACACTAGATTCAACTTTGATTTGTTCAGAAGGTTTGGGTGTTCTAACATAACTTTTGTTAACCACAGTTGAAGCTTTAGCATGTTCCTTCATCCTAACAGGAAAAGGTGGTTTTTCAATATAAGCAGTGGGGACAACTGGATCAACATTGTAAATGATAGTTTCTTCTTTAGCTTTTATCGGTTCTTTAACTTCTTCTTTAATTGGTGGGTGATATTTAAACCACTTCTCCTTAGGGAGATCAACATGAGTAGCCAAAGATTCACAAAAGGAAGCTACTATCTCAGAGTCAAGTCCATATTTAGTGCTAAACTTTTGAAAGGCATCCATATTTATAAAAGATTTAACACAATCAAACTTAGGTTCAATACCTGACTCTTTACCTTCGTCGAGTTCCCAATCTTCAGAGTTGCGTTTATTCTTTCTAAAAGATCCTACCGGAAATCAATAGTCTTCTTCATAAAAGAACCAGTACAAGAAGTATCGAGCATGGATTGATCATTACGAGAAAGCCGAGCATAAAAGTTCTGGATAATAATTTCTCTCGAGAGCTCATGATTGGGGCATGAATATAACATTGACTTAAGCCTCTCCCAAGCTAGAGCGATACTTTCTCCTTCACGAGGCCAAAAATTATATATATAATTCCGATCACGATGAACTAGATGCATATGATAAAATTTCTGATGAAATTCTAATTTCAAACGGTTCCAGTTCCAAGATCCAATATCATCGCATAGCCTATACCATGCCAATGCTTTTCCCTTCAAAGATAAAGGGAAAACCTTCTTCTTAGCTTCATCTCCGGGCAAATTTGCAAGCTTAAATAATCCACAAATTTCATCCACATATATCAAGTGCATATCAGGATGTTCGATTCCATCTCCTGCATAAGGATTAGCTAGCAGTTGTTCTAGTACTTGTTGCCAAGATTATGAAATGCAAATTCCTATTCTTGTAGTGGTATCATTATAATCATTATCTGCCATCATCTTCTTGGAGAGTGGATTAGTTATTCTGAACATCAGTATGAGTAGTCATTACCTTACAGTTATCTGGATGTTCTTTTTTCTTAAAAGCTTCAACTTCAAAGTATAGCTTTACAAGCTTCTGCAACTTTTTCTTAAGAGTTCCGACATTTTGTCACTTGTTCTTTTCTCAGAATATGGAACCTATTTGTGTAATCTGACCTAGCTATCTCTCCTTGATTTTGTTGTTGCTAGAACTGCCATGAATGCTCAGTATATAAATTTAGATGTTTATATGGCCGCTGGGTGTTGTATTTTTGTTCCTGATTTGAGGTTGTGGCTTTGGCATTGTTCTGCTTCTTACATGTATCAATATCATACATGTCAAACTTGAGATTAAGCAAATAACTATTCTGGATACTAGTGTTTACTCAGTTTAGGATACTCTCTACTTACTGTCTTGAGGAATCACGAAACCTAAAAGTGCTTGAAAGCTCCAATTTTGAGTCCAGCTGGCTTCAGAAGCAACACATTCCACCCCTTTAGAAGCCACTTCTCACTCATCTTTGTGCACCCATGCTTATTCAGTTGGTCTTTTGTCTGTCAGAAACATTACAACTTTTTACTGAGCATACCGCCAATATTTTTTTTGGATCTATGAAACAACTTGAAACTAGATTGGACTCGGGACCAAAAATCACTTGATCTTTACATGGGTAATAGCTTCTTTTCTTTACTGTTGCATATGCTTCTTTTTAGTTATTTGATCAAGCAAGCACACTGAGAAAGGATTCTGTATGAATTTCCTCAAAAGCATTCTGCATAGGCACGTTAACCTGTGAACATGTTTTATTATTTTGGCCTGCCAAGTGGCTACAAAAAAGGTTAATCATCCATAGTTTCAATCAAAGAGATAAATTTATTTGCATCTTAATAACATGTTGTCAGGACGTCCTCTTTGTTTGGAATATTTGCTCTTCCTATTCGCAAGTACTCCCTCCGCCCCATAATGTTTTTTCGATTGTTGCGGAGTTCAAAAATGTTTTTTTTAACTACTACTTCCTCCATCCAAAAAAGCTTGGAAAAAAGGGCGTAAAAATTCATGAAAGTAATTCTTCATCGTATATATATGATCATATATACACCAGAACTAATACGCCGCTTTTCAGATCAATACGATCCGATCCACAAGTATATGCGAGCAAGAGTTGATGTGTAGATTGTAATACAATGTAAAGGACAGATCACACATACTGCTTACAAACAACACAAGACCAGCGTAGAGTGCAAGTATATATATACGAAATAGTATGCACGTATGTATGTATGTATATACTAGAAGAAATCAACAAACTAATAATCTCAATCGATACCCAATCAAGCTGTTGGCCGGCCTCATCAACAACAACAAAAATAGTACAAGAAAATCCTCACAGCACGACCACCTTGTTCTTGCGGAACGGCGCCAGCAGGGAGAAGGACCGAGAAGCTGCATTTTTAAAGTAGACATGTACATTTATCTCATTTCATTTTCGCCCAAATAAACTAGATTTATACTACTGTTCGGGGACAAAACTAACTTATTCTAGTTTCATCACTGAGCAATTCTCTTATATATGAATCTTATATGCATGGTGATGTTCTAACCTTTGTATGAAGAGCCCGCGGAGTCGTCTTGCGAAATGAGGTTTTTCAGCATCGAACCTGGATGAAACATGAAGTGCGGTTAGTTACAGCAATGAGCGACCGCTTGCAATAGTGTATAATCTCAGATTTATTGATTACCATCTCCTGCAGGGGCTTCGTCGACCGACGATGCATCGGAATCCATCGTTGAGGTGTGGCTCTTCTTGCCGAATTTCAGCAGTTTCCTGAAGCCTTTCGGTTCTTTGCTTCGAGGCTTGCCATTTTCTCCATGTGTCTCCTCGGCTGAGACTGCATATGCAGCAGGCTCAGGTACGCGTGCCCTCACGCTCGCTGCGCGCGCAAGTGTCTCGGGTTCCTGCGCAGGTAACGGGTGGTGGTTGTAAGCAGGAGTCTTGCTTGAAGCATCCTCCAATGATGTTACCCTGGCAAAAGGGGCCTCATAAGGTTTCTCCTCCATCGGAGCCAACGGGGCTGGTTTCTCAAGCTCATCCTTCTTGTACTCAGGCACATCCACCTAGCCATAACAAGCAGTAATTCTCTTATCAATGTCGTCTGAATTAACAAATCTAAAAGCAATGTTTGATTTAACAGCGTGGGAATAGCATTGCATTTTTCCGCACATATAATCTGAGCTAAAAAGTACTTAATGAAGAGAAACAGCAAAACAGATACCCCAAAGAACACAGCATATGGTAAATGAACAGGGGAAGTATTAGTGTTGAATCATACATACCTCGTAGGAATTCAACTGGCTGTCAGATGCATGGATGGTAGGATTTGCATCTTCAGGAAGATCAACGGGAGAAGGTGGAGCCCTGATGGCAACATACTCCTGCTCCAGACTGGGATAGTCCATTCGGTCATCGCTGCGAGTTTCGCTCTCCGCACTTCTTCCAGGAGGTAGAACAACAGGAGGCGTAGAGACCACTTCGTTTTCAAGCATCACGACGGTCTTCTCAACCACCACATTGTCATCACTGCTGCTTACCCTGGAAACTTTACCGTTGGACGATTTCTTTCCATCTCTACTTTCTGAAGTAGCATGTGCTTTAGGTCCAACACGTGGCGCCTCTTTTGCTACTTTAGCCGCCGCCTTGTTCTTCACAACGACAGCGGCAGGGGTTCGGGGGGATTTGACTTTCAGCTCTGGTAGGGCTGCCGACTTGGTCTCGTCGAGCTGCATTATAGCGGAGATTTTCTTGGTCTGCACATCTTCCGGCAACGGCAAGCTTCTTCTCCGCGGGTGATCCGCGCTCGCTGACTTGGGATTCGAAGGATGGTCAGTCGAAGCATTGCTTTTAGGTTCAGCAAGCTTCTTCAATCGCTCAATCGACGATTCAGTTCTGCCACTTTTCTCCTTTTTGATCTCAGCCAGTGATGAGGTTGACTTGATCACTGCACTTGAGCTGTCACCGCCGAGTTTGCTTGCTTTGGCTGTTTTGTGAGGATCACTCCCTAGGGTACTGCTTCTGGCAGGAATAATTTTTCTTAGAGGCGAAGAGGATCCTGGTTCAGCGTCAGTGAACTTGGAACTCTTGTGGGTACTGGGAGAAACCTTTGGAGAAGGTTTTGCTTTAGCTTGTGGCGGTGTTGATATTGGATTAGATGCGCCACTTCTTGCAGCAATCCTCTTTTGCCTCTCTTGCTTAAGCCTTTCGAGCCGTTTAATCTGTTCTGCTTCCTGAAAATACGAGAAAAACACAGGTTTGAGCAATCCAGCAGAAAATTACAATTCTTTTGCGGTAACTGATATTAAGAAGAAACCTATCAAAAGAACAAGCGAGGGCATGCCATTTTTTTTTACATTAAAATTATCTTATAGCAAACAGTTAAAAGATTCTTGGAAAACAAAAAATAGGAGAACACCAGACCAGAAAATTCGAACTAAGAGCTCATACTACCTCGAGCAAAAAGTATCTCGTCTTGACAAGTTGGTATCAGTTTGTTAATATTAGTCATTTTGGCTATACCAATAACAGGGGCAGGAAACAATGTGTCTAAAAGGCATTTAAGCCTTGGTCTGTGCATGGAGGGTGGAGGGAGAGGGGGTTAATATTTTGCCGTACCAAAAGATATACTCTAGCACTCTGTTTGTATATAGATTCAACTTAGTCATTTAAGATAAGCGACAAGCTCCAAAGGAGGATATTAAAAGATGAGTTAATTAAGTCTCGTGAGGTATAAATCACAGATAGAAGAAACGAATAAACCATTCAATGGGTAAAATGGAAAGTAATGCATCAATACCAGCTCCTCCTTTTCCTTTTGTAGGCCCGCTTTATACGCGCGTAGGTTTTGTGCACGTTTCTGCGCATCAGTTAGTGGGCCTTTGGGCGCTGACAGTCTCCTTGCTGAGGCATCCTTCCTTCTTTTATCCAAACCCTCCTGTGAACCTCTAAGCTTCTTGTCTTTTGCTGGCATCTTTCCTTCATCGTCGACGCAAGCTGATAAATCCTCTGCATTTGCATCTTCAACGCCGACGTCAGGATGAATCTGCATGTGGCTATCATAGTCCATTGATGGATCATATCCAAATGAAACATCTTCAAAGCCACGCTCTGGCATCAATTCATCTGGCTCATAGAAAAGTTCACCTCCAGCCTTGGCATCCGATGTTTTCTGAACACTTGTGCCAAGCTCAGCATCTATGTCAATGGCAGTACGGCCGTCAGCTCCAAGGTTATCATGTGAGTTGGAGGTAACAGGTATCATGGACTCATCCACACCGTGTACATTCTTCTTCTCCTCCAGAGTGGGTCTCTTGTAATGCCCCTCAGCAAGGGGGTCCAAGGAGCTCCCCCTGTCCATTGAGTTTTCATGTCCATAAACCATGAAGTCATCATTTGCCCCTCTTCTGTATCCCCGACCTCCGGCTTCTATCTCCTTCATGTCACCATCCACAAAGCTCCGACCTTCCCCAGACATCATAAGTTCATCACCAGACATCATCTGCCTGGCCCTAATTCTCCCATTGGCTGTGTTGAAAGGCATTCCATTTCGCTCATCGACATCAGCAGAACCCCGCTCGGATAAAAGAATAGGATCGCCCATATTTCCTGTGGTTTCTCTCCTCCTAGGTGGTGGTGGTGGCTCTCTTTCACTGGCGAACATATCCGCGTCATTATTATCTCTTGTCTTCTCTTCATCTCTGAGCAAGAAGTTCTGGAACGCATTCCAGTTTCCTTGATCTCCATCTTGCTGCCCATTAGACATTCCATCCTTGGTGTACTCATCTTCAGACTCAATGGTTTTCTTGCCCCCTTTTTTCTTCGAACTCGAGCGCTTATGATTCCTCTTGCTGGATTTCCTGTGTGAATCATCACTATCCTCTGATGACATATCTGAGCCTGAGTGTGACTCGCTCTCTGATGACCTGTGCTTCTTCTTTGATGTTACATTTACATTGCGTATGACAATTACATTCTTCTTGCCCGAGCGCTTGCCTTTTTTACTGGACTTGCGGCCATGAGAACTCTCCCTCTCTGAACCGCTTTGGTCGTCACTTTCATCATGGGAGTTGTCGAAGTCCTTGCTGTCTGCTGAGTGCTTCCTTGATGGTCTCCTCTCCGAGTGGTTGTACCTGGGATCATCTGTTGGGGGATAGGGAGGAGGGTAATATGGGTTTGCCCCAGGGTAGTATGGTGGCATGCCTTGCATGGGGTAAGGTGGATGCATTGCCCATGGTGGATATCCTGATTGATATGGGCCATGATGGTACTCATGGGGAGCTCCTGGGTGGTGATGTGACCTGTGATCTGTCAAGCAACGGAAAAACGATTCCTCAGATCCAAGTTCCCTCTCACAGTAAAACAAAGGAGAAACACAAATTAATTGTGCATGCGCATTGACAAAAGAAATGGTACAAATTCAATATGGCTGCACAATTACCAGGCAAAAGGGCCATTTCAAATTGGAAGAAAATTTGCCATGTAAAAATAAACAGAAGGCGGCTGTATATTAGGAATAATCTGGATCACAATGTTTAGATAACAAAAACTTAAAATAAAATGTGGCGGTATGGAAGAAATAAAGTGAACAATCATGCAGATAACAAAATCCGCTTATCAACTGCAAAGATATAAAATGCTAAACAAAGTGAGCATTTGGAAAGTAAGTTATGTCATGGCACCAACATACCAGCTTTAGCAGCATCTTCGCCATTTGTATCTCCATTAGAGACAGACATTGTTTCCTTATCTCCCATAAACATAATCCCAGAAGCATTGAAGGGGGGAAATTCAGAGCGTGTAGACATTGTTTCGGGTTCAACGTCAATCCACTGTCCAGTCTCATGTTTTTGCCTCCACAAATCAATGAACTGTGTGCATGCCTTCCTATAAATTGATAGCGAACACCAACGAAGTTAGCGCTTATGCACTCACAGAAATTACTTAGATCTAACAGTTAAACACGGCAAGGAGATCAATCAATGGAGGTGTGTTCCAGTTGATCAAGAAAAGGTTCAAGTACAGTAGTAAAGTAAGACATGGACCAAGTACAGTTGTACAGCAATGGAACTGTGTGCATTATCTAGCATGATGTGCTAATTGTGCATTGCAATAACATTCAACAATCTGAAATGGCGTCGGAATTAGCATCAGAATGGAATGCAATAAGTTATGCAGTTATCATACGGAGTCGGCGCAAATTAATTATCTGCCTCAGGCTCACATTATCAATTATCCGATACATCAAGCATGATACTACTTTATTCATTAGAAGGCCGTACTTACATCAAGCGTGAAGCACCAAAACGCTCTGCGAACGAGATCAAATATATCAGGTTGTCTATATCAAACCCAGCAGCTAGAGCACGTGCAAAGGCCATAGCCTGCTCTTTACGTAAGACAGTCTTGCGAGTCTCCAGCACTCTGAGAAGCTGAACTCTGCAAAACATTGTAAAAATATATATTTCGATTAACACCTTACGAAGATGCGGATAAATACTTCTTCCAAGAAAGAAATTCCAAAAAATAAGACATCATCCGAAAAAGTGGAGATAAAGTAAACAAAGAGCTGAATTTTAGAATAGAATGAGTGTGAGCAATCGTTCATTAGATAAAAGCATATGTTACTCCACGAAAAAAAGAATTATGACGGTGCAGATTTTTTTCATATAAACAAGACAGAAATGTGAGATAAAACGTCTTCAAGGAAAACATCATGGAGAAAAAGGGGGCTTATGCATATAAATACTTTGAATGCTCCTCATGTACTCCGTCGTCATTCTGCAGTTGGGATGCTGGATGTGTGTCAGGCTGCCATTGATACAAGAACATCAGAGTTAATTATGATACCCTTTTACCATGACACACTTATTACAGAAAAAAAATGCAGTTGTAATTTATCCATACAACCTTACCTTGTACAGAACAAGTGCCTTATCACCATCAGCATTGTACCCTGTCTTGCCACCTGTAAAGGGACATGCCAGGTAAATTTACCAACGGAAAAAGGGACGCGAAATCATGTTCCAGTTCATCTATCATAAAAGAACATATATAATTCCCACAGAATCTTTTTATGTAGTTGCGAATTGTCCTGAAAACTTGCGCACTTAATGATGGTTAGATCCATCTTACAGAATAATCAGCTTCCAATATAAGTTAGGTAAAAAAGCAGAACAGAATGCATAATAAACGCGAATAAAAGATAGGTCGTCAATCAAACATGACACATTGTCATTTCCCCTGTACAAGTACAGCCACCCTAATAATACTTTTAAGGCGTCCACTATCATGCACCTAACTTGCTAGCTAACTCAACAGCTGTGACTGATGGTACACCGCACCAAATTCTATAACTGATAGATAGATTCTAAAACAGCGGTGCGGTGCGGTCGGTCGCCATAGAAAAAGTTTCCGTGGTCCAAACTCAATGCAACGCACGGCAGAGGATTTTTTCGGTTACGGATAGGCATTGCCGAAGATTTGTTCGTGGATACTGTGAGTGCGCGACGCAGCATTCAGAAATGAAATGAAATCGGTAGTATGTAACTATCTATTGTACCTTCCATGGAGGAGTCCACCGGCTTCCCATTATGGGCTTCTCCCTAACACAAAGGCATAGAAACAAGTCATCACTCACTCTGCAGTCAGTGTCAAGTAAGTATGAGTAGTACATTACAGATTACAATTGTGTACTTACAGATTTGAGTCCTAGATTTTCGTTGCTCTGGATGGCGATGGCGTCCTCGAGCTGCAGTATCTCGGACTCTATCGTGGTCACCCGCTCCAGGACCTCTGGCGTGCTCACGAAACGGACGAACCTGATGCCAACAAGAAAGAAGCAACCACGCAAATGAGCCACTAACACCGCCGCCGTCAGAAACTGGCAGACAAACACGAGACACCTACAGATAAAGACGAGACGAACCTCTCGAGGGTGCCCCTGGTGAACCATGGCGCGTCGGCCGCCGGATCCGGTTCGAGCAGGATGGTGTAGCCTCCCTTGGCAATCTGGTCCTGGGCGGCCTTGAGGTGGGCGACGAAGGGATTCAGCAGGCCGGAGGCGATCTTCTCCTTCCTCCCATTCGCTATCACAATCAAATCACACCTGCAATAAATAAAATAACAAAATAAAAAAGTGGGGGAGAAACATAAAAATCGCTGATGCCGCCGACAGAAGAACACACCAACACACAAAAAGGAAAAAGGAAAGGGGGTTGCAGATTGCAATGCGATATAGGAGTAGCAGTAATGAGAGCACAAATCCAGCGATAAGTAAGGTTGGATTGGATCTAGACATCTAGTGGTAGAAGTATAAGGGCAGTTGGGTGTAGCACAAGGAAAAGAGCAGAGCTTTGGTGGCGGCGCAGATCCGTATTGTATGGGAGGCATGGAAGGTTACCTGGTGCGGGTGGGGGTGAGCTGGAACGCCGCCGAGTCGAGGCGCGTCTCCGGCCTCATCGCCGCCGCCGTCGCCGTGGGTGGGCTTCAGTTGTGCAGATCTTGCGGCAGCCGACGGTGTTAGTAGAAGAAAAACGGCCAAGAAAAAGTGGGAATCTCCCTGCCCCTGGATTGGATGGGGGAGCAGGAGCAAATGCAAGGATCCAGAGGAAGAAGAAGAAGAGGAATCAAGAAGAGAGATGGATGGATAGATAGATAGAGAGGATGGGATAAATATCAGAGGAGGGAAGGGTAAAATAAATAAATAAAATGGAGAGGGGGGAGGAAGAGAGTGCTTCTGCTCTGCTTCTGCTCCTGATTCTGATTAGTGAGAGAGAGGACTTTATATTTATTTAGAAGAAGAAATGGAGGATGTGCAGTCCATCTCCAAGACTCCAAGACTCCAAGCTGAAGCTGTTTGTTTGTTTGCTTGTTTGTTGAGGGTGAACTTCCTTGTACTAATGGCCCTTTAATCAGTGGTTTAAAGGGTGGGAACAAATCCAGTTGTGATTTTCGGCGGTTTTATTAGGATTTCAAGCTACTCCACTCCACTCCACTCCACTCCATTATTGTGAGATTAAAAAAAAGATCATTTATTTAGGTAGTTTAGATCAAGTGCCAACAACCTAAGATCGATCAGATGGCATTGGATTCCCCTAGACAGCCTGGGAAGGGAAATGGAATGGGAGCAAAACTACAAATCACCTCAGTCAGAGTGACAGACAAAATAATAAATGAGGAGCATGTGGCATGGCATATAAGCAATACTAGTACTACTACTAGTAGTAGTATACTACTACCAGATTACCAGGGAGGATGGAGGTTATGTTGGTAATTTTGACTGGTTAGCTGATTAAGTTGGTGAGATTATATAAGATTAAGGGAGGGAGAGCCCAGGAAGAAGCTTCATTTGCTTTGCTTGATGGCTGGCTTTAATTTGGTCCAGTGGTTTGGTTTTGATTGACAGCTAGATAGGTACTGGTAGATGCTCAACTATATTCTTTGCAGGCAGCATCAGTATTTAGTAGATGTGGATTTGCTTGCTCTTGCTGATGGAACAGTCAGATCCATCTATGGTTGCCACTGCAAGGGATCTGCATGACACCCTCATCCCAATTTCTGATTTAATTGGGTCTACTTTATTCACTCATTTAGGAAGGCTGATTAATTAAGTTAAACAATGAGCCACTTCTCTGGCAGTGGCACCCACCCCATGTGAAGTCTGAACCTTTGACTGCTGGCATATCATCTGCAGTAACCAAGCAGTAGTACATACTCTAATAATTATGATGCCAAGTTGGGAGGCTAATTAATTCTTGTTAGCTTGATGGGTCAAGTGATGATGATGATGAAGAGGATGATCATGTCAAATCAAATCAAATCAAATCATGGAGGATATTTATCTTCTTCTTCTTCTTCTTTCTTCTGTGTGCTTGCGAGTGCACACGTCCCTGGGGTTGGGCCCCACCTCTTTTCGAGATTGTGTTTTTTTGCTGTCACTTGCTAATTCTTGGCTGGCTCCGTCGGTGGCTCTATTTGTAACTAACTGCTTGCTTAATTAATTCTAGCTAGCGAGGGCCTAAGATAGTGAGGCCGTTTGCTAATTTTATTTTTATTTTCTACTCTCTCCGTTCGAAAATAGATGACCCAACTTTGTATTCAAGTTAGTATAAAGTTGAGTCATCTATTTTGGAGCAGAGGGAGTAGCTTTTAATTGGGAGTTAACCACTGTATGTAGTCTCTCAGTGCTCCGCCGTGAGAGTCTTTATGAATTAGCTTGCTAACTTGGTTACAAGATGAGATTCTATCTTAATTAAACAAGATGCCACAATTATACAAACCATTGAAAGAACAGTGTTGCATCCTAATTAAACAAGATACTACTACAATTGTACAAACCACTGGGAGGACAGTGTTAGTGCCTCCTCTTCTCTTCTCCTAATTAATTGATTGCATGCATTTTATTGGATGGCATCTAATTCTAATCCGGCGGTTGATTGATTGATTGATTGGTTAACTGGTTGGTGAAGAAAGCAAACAATATCTTATGCCGTACATCAAACCTGCCATTTGATTGATTCCTTGCACATTTTAGTTTAGGCGCCCGTGCTGCCTAGCCTGCTACTCAAATAGAAGCATCGTTTATACAAATCACTTATTGCACTGATAACTCTAAAAGCAATGTCATGCATGCTTGCTTGCATCAATTATTCCTTGTTTATCGCAATGTACCTTTTTTTGCGGGGTATCGCAATGTAGTACTATATAGCCAGCTGATATATATAGTTGACTAGCAAGAAAGCTCACAGTGCAATTATATCATGCAGTGTGTGCCACCTAAGGAAAAGATTATGTGCCACTACGATCAATGATGTGATGGGCGTGGCAGTACTAGTATCATGCTGTGATACAATATCATAGTGCAAACATGAGAAAATATACTGCCAAACAAATCATGTGCACAACTTCATATTGAGATTCTACAAGTTAACAAATAACATGGCACTATAATGCTATGAGAGGTCTTAGTATATACTCCTACAAGTGTGCATTAGCTATGCATATTTAGTGTCTTGCTCGGTTTTCCCGCTAAGAACTCTCTTGTCGGTTATCTATGCAATTGAGATGCAAAGCCTTTTGAGTTTATAGACTCCGCTTGGAGGCTGGCATTCTTTTTTTTGCGGAACACACCACCACAAGTGTTTCGCTCTCGACGGGAATGTCGCCTCCCACTGAAAGAATATTCCACCTTTATGAGACACTAAAGTGTCAAACCTGGGTTTTGATCTCTGGTGGGCCAGTGGTATGACTGTCCTGTTGGATATATGAGCAATTTACCATATGATTTTATTAACAGAAATACTAGATAAAGCATGACTAATATAGCAGAGATTAAACAAGGCATGCGATCTGACAGAGAGAAGGTAAATAGCATCTGCGTATATGAAGTAGAACCAAACATATCTAGAGCAGACACTAAAGCAAGAAACTATGGCAGAACCTCAAACAGAAAGAGTATGAACACGTACGGTACAGCAGCAGAAGCACTGGTCTTGGGATCGACATCCTCGCCAGCCATGTCGTCGAAGAGGTTGTCAACGTCGGGGAAAAGTCGTCGTTGGGGAAGTGGTCGTCGGTGTTCAGAGCGTCCGTGATGAACCGGTCAGTAGTCGCGCAGAGCGCTCCCCAAAAACCTTATCACCCTTCTCCCGTACAGGACTCGAAGAGGTGGGGTTTCAGAGGCCTACTGTCCCGACCTACGGTGCACGCTGCAAGCCGGGATGAGGAAGATCGTAGCAGTAGCTCAGAGATTGGAACTTGGTGCCGAGAGGGAGATGATCTTCTGGTGTGTCTCTCTGGAGAGGAGCGACCTCCCTTTTATAGGCACATGAGAAGGAGGTGAATAGCCATCGGCTCAGCTCATTCCCGCAACCCGCATTGTGTGTGTCGTGACGAGACGAGGCGGGCGGCAGGAGAGGAGCGCACGTGAATGTCTCTCTTGTTCTCATGCTCATACATGTGGGGAAACAACCTCTCTTATAAGGAGGTCCAACTCCCACCGACTAGCAATGTGGGACTAACTTTAGTTCCACCTTTTGCCTTGCACGAATGGACTGTGTGAGCCTCTAGGATTTATTATGAAATTCTGAAATTGCTATTGGGCTGGCCCAAAATAGAAAAAAATTCAGCAATCCCCCACCAGATCCTAGAGGCACACAAAATTTGCCTATGGTTCCATAACATTATTCTATATACCGGTACTGCAGTAGAGATTGTTAAGTTGAACTTCCACCTAGAACTCTATGCTACACTAGTAAGCAACTTGAACAGTGGACTGGGCCTTGAACTGCAAGTTTTCTGCGAATCTAGCTTCACACAAAGCCTTGACCAATACTAGGATACCGTGGGTCTTCCCCGCGGGTGGAGTTTATGCATCATACTCCAAGACCTTTCATGAGTTTACAAGAGAGCACCCTACTCTCATAGATTGCGACGTTTAACAATCAGACTCGCATAGGTGTGTTCTTCAAAAGATGTTCTGCAGGACAACATCTCTGCTTCAGTGAGCCACTTAGAACACATTAAGACATACATCAACATGTCATGCAGATTAGGAGAGTATTGCATCTTCATGGAGTGGTATTGTTAATAGTAAGGATACTCTCTTCTCAGTTAACCAACAGCTTGTCTTCCACATCTAATTCACGGGATCTCCTATCACATAGACTAGGTTATCACTATGAACAACTCATATTGTGGGTCTCATACCCATCTCCTTTGATGCATTATCTATCACATTACGTGATAGACCCTTAGTAAAAGGATCTGCTAAATTTCTAGACGTTTGGATACAATCCAATGCAATAACTCCGGAGTTTTTCATTTTTCTGAGAGACTTTAACCTTCTTTGAACGTGTCTTGATGACTTCATGTTATCCTTTGAGTTGCTCACTTTCGTGATCACAGTCTGATTGTCGTAGTTCATAAGGATACCCGATACATGTTTCTCAACAACAGGCAAGTCATTCAAGAGCCGACGAAGCCAACCTGCTTCGACCGTGGTTGTATCTAGTGATGTGAGTTCTGCTTCCATTGTTGAACTCGTTAAGATCGTCTGCTTGCAAGACTTCCAAGAAACAGCGCCACCTCCATGAGTGAATACATATCCGCTCGTGGCTTTTATCTCGTCAGCATCTAAGATCCAGTTTGAGTCGCTATACCCTTCAAGCACCGTTGGGTACCAAGTGTAGTGAATTCCATAATTAGCAGTGCCTTTGAATATAATGCATAACTCTCTCTAGAGCTTTCCAATGATCATCTCACGGTTTGGAAACAAATCGGCTCAATTTGCTAACAGCAAAAGAGATGTCAGGTCTTGTAGCACTGACTAAATACATAAGAGAGCCAATGATCTGAGAATACTTCAGTTGATCTCTAGCAATTCTTCGGTTCTTTCAAAGCAGCACGATAGCATCATATGGTGTTGGAGAGGACTTGCAATCACTATAGCAAAGCGACTCAAGATCTTTTCCACATAGTGAGATTGAAGCAATGTAATTCCACCATCATCATCTCTCAACAACTTGATGTTTAGAATAACATCAGCCACTCCTAAATCTTTCATCTCAAAACAACGAGATAGGAAATCCTTGACCTCCTTAATAACATTCAGATTTGTTTTGAAAATCGGTATGTCATCAACATACAAGCAAAGGATAACTCCCTCGCCCCCACCATGGCGATAGTACACACATTTATTAGCTTCTTGACAACAAAGCCTGTAGATGTTAAAGTTATTTCAAACTTCTCATGCCACTGCTTGGGTGCTTTCTTAAGTCCATACAAAGACTTCAGCAATGCACACTTTTCCTTCCTGACCATCTGCTACAAACCCATCCGGTTGTTCCATGTAAATTTCCTCATCCAACTCTCCATTTAGGGAAGCAGTCTTAACATCCATTTGATGAACGAGAAGACCATGTGAGGCAGCTAGAGTAGTACTCGAATAGCGGTTAGTCGAGCCATGGGTGAGTAAGTATCAAAGAAGTCTTCACCTTCCTTTTGGGTGTAACCCTTGGCCATGAGCCGTGCCTTGTACTTCTCAATAGTACCATCATGCCTAAGCTTTTTCTTGAATACCCATTTGCACCTTATAGGTTTGCACCCATAAGGGCGATTAGTGATCTCCCAAGTTTCATTTGCCAAGATGGAATCCATCTCACTACGAACTGCTTCCTTCCAGTAGTCAGTGTCTTCACATGCATATGCCTCTGAAATAGAACGAGGAGTGTCATCGATGAGATACACAAGAAAATCATCACGACGGGACTTTGTAGTCCTCTGTCTCTTGCTCCTAGTAGGAACTTCATGGTTCTCCTCCACAAGACTTTCAAAGTGTGAAATGGTAGGTTCAGTAATTGGAACTAATTCCTGATTTGATGAACTAGGCATCTCCTGATTTGATGAGCTAGCCATATCCTTCATGGGAAAGATATCTTCAAACAAAGTTGCATCATTCGACTCCATGATTGTACCGACATGCTTGTCAGATACCCCAGATTTTACAATCAAGAATATCTATAGCCAATGCTATGAAAAGCATATCCCAGGAAAACACAATCCACAGTTTTTGGTCCAAGCTTGCGTTTCTTTGGAATTGGCACATTGAGTTTCGCCAAACAACCCCAGGTTCGTAGATAAGAGAGTTATAACTTTCTCTTCTCTCATTCCTCAAATGGAGTTATCTCTTTGTTCTTTGTGGGAACTCGGTTTAGGACATGACATGCAGTCAATATCGCCTCCCCCACCATGCCTTGGAGAGACCCGATGTTCGTTGTGGTAACTCAGTTTAGGACATGACATGCAGTCAATATCGCCTCCTCCCACCATGCCTTGGAGAGACCCGATGTGTCTAACATGGCGTTAACCAAATCAGTTAGAGTGCGGTTCTTTCTTTCGGCTACCCCATTTGACTGAGGTGAATAGGGAGGCGTCCCCTCATGGATTATACCATGTTTTGCACAAAAAGAATCAAATTCATTGGAAAACTACTCTCCACCATGAGCGGGACCTAAGCCTCTTGATTTTACGATCAAGTTGATTTTCCACTTCAGCTTTATAGATCTTGAAAAAGTTCAAAGCCTCATCCTTAGATTTCAGAAGATACACATGGCAGTATCTAGTGGAGTCATCAATTAACGTCATGAAATATTTTTCCCACCTTTTGTCAAAACACCATTCATTTCACATAGATCTAAATGTATGAGCTCTAGTGGTGTAAGATTTCTCATTTCCGCAGTCGTGTGAGATTTGCGAGGTTGCTTAGCTTGCACACAAACTTGACACTTAGATCCCTTGACAGTGGTAAAACTAGGGATTAAATTCAACTTGGCTAGCCACGACATGCAACCAAAGTTAACAGGACAGAGACGTGAATGCCACATATTTGATTCACTATTTGTTGCAAACATGATTAACAACTTTATTGCAGAGATCTGACAAGGATAAACGAAACATGCCTCCTGACTCATAGCCTTTATCAACAAAAGTTCCACACTTGGATATTACAAATTTATTCGACTCAAAGACAAGCTTGTAGCCATCTCTACACAGAAGAGATATGCTAACAAGATTTTATTGAACGGGGG